>NW_024100859.1:300000-497366 GCF_016161935.1 Mauremys reevesii
CTCGCCGCTGTACAAAGGAGCGGGCGGAGGCCGTGTCCACCAGACCCCTCTGGGTCCTTTTCCCTACCCGCACCGGGATGGTGGCCAACTCATGCCTCTTTTCCCCTGCCCCAGTCCTAGTCCATCCACAAAAGTCCGCCGCTCCGCACTCCATCACCGAGCAGTCCCGACTTTTGTGCCCCGGCTGACCACATCGCCAGCACTTGAACTGCCCCGGGAGGCTAGGGGTCATCTTGGGCTCCTCCCGTCGCCGGTCCGGCGGTTTCCCCCCGCTGTGCTCCCGGGGTTTCCTGCTCCCCTCTGGGCCTCACAGGACTCGGTGCTCCCCCACCGGGAAGTCAGCCTCTGCGTACTCTTTGGTCCTTTGCACGGCTGCTTCCAGCGTGGCCGGCTGATGTCGCCGCACCCACACCCGCACGCTGTCAGGGAGGCCCTGCAGGAACTGTTCCAGGACCACTTGGTCCACTATCTGGCCCACAGTGTGGGCATCGGGCCTCAACTACCGGGTTGCCCAGTTCATTAGTCTTTGTGCAAAGGCCCGGGGTCGTACATGCCCTGTCCATCAGGCTGCCCGAAGCTTCTGCCGGTACTTCTCGGCAGACAACCCGAGGCGATCTAAGATGGCCGCTTTTACCACCTCATAATCTCTGGCTTGGGTCTCTGTCAGGGCCATGTACACAGCCTGTGCCTCCCCGGTGAGATAAGGGCCGAGCCGTAGGGCCCAGGTGGTCCGATCCCATCCGCTCCAAGGGCCACCCGCTCAACGGTGCCCAAAAAGGCATCGGGGTCATCGGCGGGGGCCATCTTACACAGGCTAAGGCCTGGAGTCCGGGCACCATCCCCCACCGCAGCAGGACTCACCAAACGCTGCAGGAGCTGCTGCTGTATCGCCGACTGCTCCTTGATGAAATCCTGGAGGGCTTTCTGTTGCTCCGTTTGCCAGGCGAGGAGGGCCTGCCGCTCCACCTGGTGGGACTCCTTGAAAGACTGTAGTGTCTTCCCTAGTTCGGTCTGCTGCTCTGCGAGCCATTGTAGGGTGCCTTCCATGCTCAGGCTGCCACTCTGTGTCTATGGCGTGGATAAAGGATCCCGGACAAGCCCCCAAGTGTAACCGGGTCCTTTCCTGGCCTGCCTTCCCACTGCTCTGGGCTCCTTTAATAAAGCACCTTCAGGCTTGTTGGTGTCATTAGGCATGACTCTAGGTAACTCAGGAGGGTGGAAAACCACAGTGTCAATGAAGCCTTTTTGTAGTAGGCCTGAATGAACTGAAGTCACTCCATGTCTGACCAAAGTACTTCCATGTTTATGTTTGAACTTTAATTGACCTAACAGGCCGGCAACAAAGAATGGTTATCAGTTACAACACCTGCACCAGAAGGTAATAACAAGGCCTGCTATAATGAGCCTGCCTGCTCAAAGAAGGAGTAAAACAAGATAACTGTTCACAGAAGAGTTACTAACGAGCTAAAGTGGTTTTTGCCAAGTATGACTTAACTGCTTAATGTAATTGCTACTGCAAAGTGTATTTGCTACATGGGAATAGATGGGAGGGGCAAGAAGGGGGGGTAAAGGGGGATGAGTAGTGTGGGGGGTGATGGGAAGGCTTAGCTGAAATCATGTATAAAGAGGGGAAAACTGCTTGTAGGGGTGTGCAGGATTTGAGATTGCTATGTCTCCCTTGCACCTTATTTGGGCTCAAATAAACCTGGTTTGCTTCTCCACCTTGGTGCGTTTATTAGAGCGAAGCACACCGGGCAACGAACCACTGTTGCTGTCGCCTCGGGCCTTTGTGCCGGCAACAGGCTTCTCTTTTGCAGCACCTGTGGTTTTTATTTACATCTAGTACCCACCACCAGCAACACTATATACAAAGTTTACAAGGCTTTGGTCTCCTCTTTACAGGGGTGCTCCCTTCTCTCTGGAGACTACCCTTTCCCTGGCTAATCCCCCCCTTTGCACTGGCTGCCAGCCAGCCTTTATAGCTCTTCTCTGAGCAGGCCCACAGGTGCAGCCAGTTCCAGAGGCCAGGCACCAGCCTTTTCCCCAGCCCCAATCTATTTCCCCTGATTGAGGCTGGCTGAGCAGGGGCTAATTAGGTGCTTGTGCACCAGCACCCTGCTACAATCAGCCACATACCCAGGTCCAATTATAACTTAGATCTTACCCAAAATACACACTACAGCCAATTCTTATTAACTAAGCTAAAATTTATTTAAAAAGAAAAGAGAGAGAGTGTTGGTTAAAAGATCAATATACAGACAGACTTGAATTCAATTATTGAGGTTCAGATACATAGCAGAGGTGAGCTTGTAGTTGCCAACAGGGGCGGCAGCTTATATCTGCTCGAGGTGCTTAAGCACCAGGAATATTCAAGGCTGAGGGCTCTGCTCCACCAATATTTGGAGCTGGGTTTCTCCCCTGCCCTTGCCTCAGAGCTTCCCTGCCTGAAAGAAAACAGCCAGTGCCTCTCTCCTTTGTTTGTGCTTCTTCTGCCTAAGGCTATAGAGATCAGCGGCCGGCAGCCTCTTGGAGCACCGGGGGAGGGGAAGAGGGAGAGAGGAGGAGGAAGGAGGCACACCGGTGCTTGGGAGCTCTCTCCCCTGCCTCCCTCCCCCCGGCACCCAGGGGCAGCAGCAGGGGTGGGGAGGCCACACATGATGGCAACCCCCCGCCCCGGTGTGATGAACTGGGAATGTTCTTAATGTTTTCTCTGAATACTGTGTTGGTGCCTCAGTGTCCCCTATGCAGTTCTTTGCTGCAGAGCAAAAGGCCAGTGCACCTAAATGCCTGGCACTGTATCCTAGCAACTGATGGCCTGGGCCCCTCCTCTGCAAAGGTGCCAGCTGAAGGTGTTGGAGACAAAGAGGTCAGGTGACCTCCTGGCCCGGGAAAGGAGCTGAGCAGAGAGGGAGGGGGGGGTTGGGAGTCTGGAGTTGGCTGGGGACAAAGAGTGAAGTGCAGACGGGGGGCTCTGGCTCTGGCTCTGGCTCTGGGGTCCCATTTGCTGTACCTACAAGCTCTGGTTTAGACCCTGTTCCTGTCATCGAATAAACCTCTGTGTTACCGGCTGGCTGAGAGTCACGTCTGACTGCAAAGTGGGGGTGCAGGACCCTGTGGCCCCCCCAGGACCCCTCCTGGGTGGACTCCCTGTGGGAAGCGCACGGAGGGGCAGAGGATGCTGAATGCTTCAAGGAGAGACTCAGGAGGTGAAGCCGTGTGAGCTTCTTGCCCTGCAGACAGTCAGCTCCGAGGGAGAGGAGGCTCCCCAAAGTCCTGCCTGGCTTGGTGGGGAGCAGTTCCAAAGCATCTCCCGGGGACTCCGTGACACCCAGCACCCACCATAGGGGAGGCGAGTGGGCTTTCTGGACCTGAGAGAGTCCCTAGGAGCATGTGCAGTGACTGTGGTGCAGAGTGAGTGTGCGGGGGGGGGTGAAGAGGAGGTGTCCCTCCCCTGGAGCTTGCTGCTGCTGGTAATGGGGTTGGGGGGAGTCCTCTCTGGTCCTAGCCCTGGGGCAGCCTGTCTGCATCCCAAGTTCCTTATCCCCAGCCCTGCCCCACCCCAGAGCCTGTGCCCCCAGCACCCCAACCCTGAGCACCCTCCTGCATTGTGAACCCCTCATCCCCAGCCCCACCCCAGAGCCCTCACCTGAGGGGGAAAACCTGCAACTTAAATTTGGTGGTCAGTTTGGTGGTCAGTTTGGAGTATCATTGTGTTTAGCACAATACTTGATTATTTTACACTCCTTTAAAGTATATAACTAGTCATATACAGGTGTTACAAAGTGGGAATGTTCTTAATGTTCTTCTCTGAATACTGTGTGGGTGCCTCAGTTTCCCCTATGCATTTCTCTGGGATGAGGGGGTGTGATTGTTGTAGAGCCCTAGAGGGCCAGTGTGATGGTATCTGCACAGAGAATGGCTGCAACCCTGTCTCCAGGCAACTGATGGCCTGGGCCGCTCTCCTGCAAGCTGCCAACTGAAGGTGTTGGAAAACAGAGAGATCAGGTGACCTCCTAATGCCTGGAAAAGAGACAAAGGCCAGAGGAGGGAGTGTCAGTGCCTGTGCGGACTTCCGGGAAGCGCATGGTGTGGAAGGGAATGCTGGGATGCTTTGGAACTACTCCATACAAAGCCAGTCAGGACTCTGGGGGAGCTTCCTCTCTCTGAGCAGACTGTCTCCAGGGCAAGAAGCTTACACCTTCCTGGGTCTGACCTCGGAGCATTCAGCCCTTCCACACCATGCACTTTCCACAGCGAGTCTGCCCAGGCAGGTCCTGGGGCAACCAGAGGTCCCTGCGCCCCAACTCTGCAGTCAGATGTGACTCTCAGCCAGCTGGTAAAACAGAAGATTTATTAGACGACAGGAACACAGTCTAAAACAGAGCTTGTAGGTACAGAAAACAGGACCCTTCAGTCAGGTCTATCTTGGAGGGTGCGGAGCCTAGACCCAAGTTCTGGGCCTCTCCCCATTTCCCCAGCCAGCTCCAAACTGACACTCCCTCCTCTAGCCTTTGTGTCTCTTCCGGACAAGGAGGCCACCTGATCTCTTTGTCCCCAACACCTTCAGTTGGCACCTTGCAGGGGAAACTGAGGCACCCACACAGTATTCAGAGAAAACATTAAGAACGTTCCCACTTTGTCACAACAGGTGCAACAAAATTTAATACCATATATTGAAGTAGGCAAGTGCTGCTTCTGACTTTCCACCTTTAATTCACCCTTGTAATCTTGTGGTGCCGACGCGTTGTAGCTTCATTTTATATCGGCTTACAGGACGAGAGCGGGGGGTGGGGGGACCACCATTTTGGGTACCACCAAAAATTATAGAATATAATTCAATGTCCATATTCAGGGTGGCTCCAGTCAGTGACTGGGGATCTCAATCCTTGTGGCTTAAGGTTTCCCCCTCTTGAAACCCAAAGCAGATCTGAGATGAAGCAGGATCATGTTCCAGGTTCTTATACATTTTCAGCAGCCTTTGGGCCTGAGAAAACAGTAGGCTTAACTCCTTCTCCCAGACATCCTGGCAATTAGCACAGGGTAATTTATCCATTAAACAGTTCAGATACAGGTTACCACAACCTTCAGAGAGACACACAGACAATAATCCTATTTCAGTCAAGTATCATCCTAAATGTTAATATTCCTTTTTTGATCTATAGCAATAGACAAAACATGTTTGCTTACATCACAAGACCTGAGCAAACATCTACCCTTCTACCTCTAACAATGCCGACTTGCATTTCAAAGCTCTAGTCATTTACAGATCTTCCTAACCAGTCCTCAAGGTTCACCCATGGGTCAGGTCAGTTTGTGAGTTAATTAACTCTTTCTGGCCCTGTCACCTTTTAATGAAATATTATATCACACTTATAATGTCACACCCCCAACACAAAATTGATGCAGGAAGGGATGACACAAACATCACTGACTTCATCCCAAGAGCTCCCCATCCTGAGTTCTGTCTCATTACAGCTTGTACTGGGTTAGAAGCCATATCAAAGTATAACAGAAATGGTTTACCCAACTCATGTTCAATAACATGATTGAATCTCTTTACACACTCAAGGTAAAACTTGGTTAGCACCATAGTGGATTGGATCTGCTTTTGCAGCATGGTTCCTGTATGTTTTATGTGCTCTTGCCAAGAGCTAAAGAAAACAGCTGCTTTATCCATACAGGCTCTGGCAAATGTTTGGAACCCAATTAACATCAAGTCAATGTAGCTATTAATGTTGTCCATATTACAGGAATCTTGGCATTTAGCCATGCAAGCCATATGGCAGTGTGCCTCAGCTTCCCTTTTCAAACAGCACATTGGGTCTGGAATGTCTTTTCTCCTATGAAAAGTTCCAAGACTGTTTACAGGCACTAACAGTGAAACATCAGTATAACAAGGCCTTTTAACATAAAGTATGTTTTTATGCATTACTCTTAACATGTTCAAGGGATTTCCCATAAGATTAGGCACATTGCACATTTTTACCGTTCTTGGTAATAGCAACACATTAGTTACAAACATTACCATCAGCAATAACAAATCCATTGCAAGTGTCCATCTACAATCATTTTTGCTATGCCACACCTTTGGCTCAATACCATTGGAGTTTGGGCCTTTTAGGGTTACCCTGTAGTTTCCCAATACAAAATTAAGTTTTCTTCCTCCTTGTCCTGCAGGATTAAACCCTGATTTCTCTTGCTCAACAGAATTCACTGGCTGATGGGGTGGGCTCTCTTTGCTAACAGCTATTAGCAAGTCTTTCTTCTCCCTGCCAGCCAGGTAATTTGCATTAACACAGACACTAGCTTTTAGAAGCAGCAAAGAATCCTGTGGCACCTTATAGACTAACAGACGTTTTGCAGCATGAGCTTTCGTGGGTGAATACCCATTTCTTCGGATGCAAGTAGTGGAAATTTCCAGGGGCAGATTTATATAGGCAAGCAAGAAGCAAGCTAGAGATAACGAGGTTAGTTCAATCAGGGAGGATGAGGCCCTGTTCTAGGTGTGGCCAGGGAGGTTGAAGTGTTCTCCTACAGGTTTTTGTATATTGCCATTCCTAATATCTGATTTGTGTCCATTTATCCTTTTCCTCAGAGACTGTCCAGTTTGGCCGATGTACATAGCAGAGGGGCATTGCTGGCATATGATGGCGTATATTACATTGGTGGACGTGCAGGTGAATCAGCCACACCATCACCGGTTCATTCACCTGCACGTCCACCAATGTAATATACGCCATCATATGCCAGCAATGCCCCTCTGCTATGTACATCGGCCAAACTGGACAGTCTCTGAGGAAAAGGATAAATGGACACAAATCAGATATTAGGAATGGCAATATACAAAAACCTGTAGGAGAACACTTCAACCTCCCTGGCCACACAATAGCAGATCTTAAGGTGGCCATCCCGCAGCAAAAAAACTTCAGGACCAGACTTCAAAGAGAAACTGCTGAGCTCCAGTTCATCTGCAAATTTGACACCATCAGCTCAGGATTAAACAAAGACTGTGAATGGTTTGCCAACTACAGAACCAGTTTCTCCTCCCTTGGTTTTCACTCAACTGCTAGAACAGGGCCTCATCCTCCCTGATTGAACTAACCTCGTTATCTCTAGCTTGCTTCTTCCTTGCCTATATAAACCTGCCCCTGGAAATTTCCACTACTTGCATCCGACGAAGTGGGTATTCACCCACGAAAGCTCATGCTGCAAAACATCTGTTAGTCTATAAGGTGCCACAGGATTCTTTGCTGCTTCTACAGAACCAGACTAACACGGCTACCCCTCTGATACTAGCTTTTAGATTTTCAGTTGCTACCAATTCCAAGGCTGGACTCTGTTTTACAGAGATACCACACAAATCCAAAGGGTCTGAGGGTGAGAGTCTGCTTGCTCTCCTCTGCATCCTCAAGCATTTAGCAATAAAACTGTTTTGCTTTGAAACACCAGTAACCAAATCTGTCCTCAGACCCTGAAGCACAAACTGCTCACTCACAGAATCAGCATGGAAACATTCCTGTTCCAACACCATTGTCTTCCCAACAAGCTGGCCAAACCCAGCCACTTGGTTATGGGGCTGCTCAACTTTCTTAACAGTTCTTACTCCATCGGAGACCTTTTCAAAGCTACCCACACTGGATCTTTCAAAAGGAAAGTCAGTGGATCCATTCACAAGAGAACATTTCTGGCTGTTAGGAACTGAAACTTCCTTGATTAAATCACTTTCACACCCTTGAGTTGTACCAAACTGCTTGCACAGATTACCTTGAGGATTTCTCTTCTTAACAGCTTCTTTAAGCAACAATTCAGCCCTCACAGAAATTCTGCTCGTACCCTCTTTACCCAGGGCTTGCTCTAAAGAAGCATTTCCCTGAGCCACAACAGACTCTTTCTGGGTTTTACTCACATCCATTATCACCTTTGGCCCATCAGGCGGATTCCTACACAATCTCCTTTTAGGCAAACTCATAGACTTAAAAGTTTATTAAAGAATATTTAAAAATAAACTATACAAAGCGTTTGAAGCGTCAGTTATTGTGTCATTGGGGGTAGGATACAGGTTGTAGGGGGATATTAGCATTTGGGTATTGGACGGCATATACATATACACATACACAGTCTGTCATGTCCCCAATGCGGGATATACGGTGGGTGAGTTCAAGGTACAGCCAGCAAACAGTGAGGGTACATCACTCATACAAACAGGTTATAGGTAATCGTGGGCACGAATAAATGAGCGGACTGGGTAATGATGATAGGATGACCCTCACAGGGCAGAGTTCAGTTTGGTTGGTTCAGGGCTCAGGGGATAAAGTCCAACAGGGGAAGTTTGCAGGTCTCTTCTCCCTTATGGATGCGCGAAGTCACGCCGGCTCACTCTTGGTATTGACGGTGGCCAGTGATGTGCTCTGTGTAAATGTCTCTGGACCACCGAATAGTGTCCGAGACCATTAGGCATCTCATGAGCCGCGCGTAGCGACGGCCCACCCCACAGGTCCGCAGTACGTGTTCATTAAGGGGGTCCCAGGCGCCCAGGGCCCCAACGATCAGGGCGTCGGTGTGGACCTCGTAGCCCTTTGCTCCCAGGGTGTCAGCCAGGGGAGCGTACTTTTCGAGCTTGCGGGCTCGGGCTTGGCGGAAGGCCATGGTCCTATTCTCGAACGGGATCGTCACGTCGACGAGGATGATCCTTTTCCTGTCCTCGTCCGTGACGACGATGTCCGGACGCAGCAGGCTGTCGGTGCCGGGGATGGCGCGGTTGACGGCGATCTCTCCCAGGTGCGGGGCGATGGCCTTCACCAGGCGGTTCTGGATGGCGTTGTGGCGCAGCTGCCAGGCTCTGGCGTGGGGCTTGCAGCTGCACAGGACATGGGGCAAGGTCTCCATGGCGTACCCACACTTCCAGCAGCGTTTGTCCGGGTTCCCGTGGCGGACGGCTCCGTTGAGGGCATTCTTCTTCCCTTTGCCACACACAAGCTCAGGAATCTTTTCCTTCTTGCTACAAGTTGTCAAACTGTTAGTGGGCAACACAATTAAATCACCTTCATGCTCTTCTTGTGCTCTGGCTAGGTTGCTGCATCCTTTTCCAACCACACATTAGCAACAGGCAAAATACAAGCACCAGAATTGTTTGGTCTCTGGGATTTTCCTAAGACACTAACTGGATGTAACTTAGTCACAGGGCCATTCTTCCTAGCAGACGCAAACTTAGGACCGTTCCCTTCCTGGGCTTTAGTTGAATCCAGAACCGACTCTGAGACAACTGCACTATTCTGAACCCTCCCAGGCTGAAAGGCACCTTCTGTCTGCTCCACAGACACAGAAGAGCCGGAGGCACATTCTCCTTGACCAGACACACAGCTTGGGATCTCATTTCCCTTGTCCCAGCACACAGGGCTGTTCATGGACAACTGCTCGGAGACTGGGGTAGCTCCCTCCATAGGCAAGTCAATATCCCTGACAGACACAGACACAGGCACGTTCCCTTCACTGTCACATTTCTCCACACAGGAAACAGGTAAGGGACAGGGACACTCATTTTCCACTATCCCTGTCTTCCCACACTGCTGACTAGACAAAGCCATCAGCTCACACGGCTGCCTAGGCTCCTCCAAACTTTTCTCACCAGGCACATTGCCACTCCCAATGGATAAAACTTCTGCTCTTTTCACTACACTGAGCTACTTCCAGCAAATCAGAGTTACCCATTTCAGGTTCACTTTTACAAGCTGTACTAGCCACCAATCCATCACCCATCACAAATCTATGCTTTTTTTCCCTCAGTTAGGGCTTCAACTTGACCATTTACTTTAATCTGCTCCTGAGAAACATTTTCCTGACCAATGAGATCTTTCTGCTCTTGATCTAACTCCAGATTCACTCCTGAGACATTAGACAGACATTTAGAAACTTCATTTACAGGCAAACAGCTCTTCTCCTCAGACAAACCTTTGGAGCAACCCTCCCCAGGCAAATCATTGCCCACAATAGACACAGGTTTAAGATCATTCCTCTCCTGTGACTGGTTACCTGGACTGAACAAAGCTTTAACATTTTCCCCAATCAAAAGATCCTTAGGCAATAACTTCCTTACCCCAGGAAGTTACCCCAGTTAATTAACTCTTTCTGGCCCTGTCACCTTTTAATGAAATATTATATTACACTCATAACGTCACAGAGACATGCAAACAGCTGGCCTTCAGTGTGACCCAGGGTCCTGTGACTGAGGTCAGGAGCTTTCAAGCAAGTAAGATCTATAGATTGGATAAGGCCAGGCTGTTGTCCATTAGCAGCACCCCATCTCATTTGCACGTACAATGCTCAGTGCAGAGACATGCCCCTGGGGTTTCAGGTTGTGATGTATCCCACAGCATGGCAGCTGGTTTGTCTGACACCTCACAAAGCTAGAGAGATGAAAAGCAAAAGGGTCTCAACTCAAGGCTTTGCTCTGCACAGGTTATTAGCAACTGTAAAACATACCATAGCTACTAGTGGGGGGTTGTGTTACTAGAGGTATGTTCAGATTTTGACAAACAGAGGCGAGCAACACAGACAATCACAAGAACAAGCTCCTTTTTGCTGTTGGAAGGGGGTGCGAACTGGCTTGTTTGCACTGATTGTGCAAACTGAAACTAAAACCATGGCTACACTTACAGGGCCGCTGGAGCCTTTTGAGGAGAATATAGTGCAATGGCAGGTATATACTGAGCATTTTGAGCTTTTTGTTATTGCAAATGACATTACAGAAGTGAAGAAGGTGCCAATATTCTTAAGTGTTGTAGGGGCTAAGACCTACTCCCTGCTACGCAGCTTACTACACCCTGTTAAGCCTGAGACTAAAATTTACAGTGACATTGTGGAAATCCTGGGGTCCCATTTTTCTCCAAAACCACTGGTAATTGCTGAAAGATCTAGGTTCCATAAAAGAGACCAGAAAGAAGATGAAACAGTTGTACAATTTGTAGCAACTTTGAGAAAGCTAGCAGAACACTGTGAATTTAAGGAGATGTTAAATGATGCCCTGCGTGTCAGGTTAGTGTGTGGCCTGCACAGTGAAGCTATACGGAAGCGCCTACTGACAGAGGCTCAGCTTACATTACAGAAGGCTGTTGATATTGCTGTCTCCCTGGAACTGGCTACAAGGGAGGTGCAATACATCGGTGCATCCCTTAGGGTGCATAAGGTGTCACGAGAACCTACCCATAAATCTGTGGGGAGTCAGGAATGTTACCGCTGTGGTAAGCCGGGTCACCATGCAGCAGAATGCTGGTGTAAGGACCTGGTGTGTCGACACTGTGGCAAAAAGGGACACATTGAGTGTGCCTATAAACAAAAGAAAAAGAGGCATGTGGTCTGGCCGACAAAAAGAGGAACCCTGCATACCCTAGAGCAGACCCAGGATGATCAAGGTGACACCTCATCACAAGAGGAAGTGCCACTGCATGTTTTGTCTTTGGCAGCGGGCTCACATGAATACTGGATAACCCCATTGTTGGACAGCAAAGCTGTAAGCATGGAGCTGGACACTGGTGCAGCCATTTCACTGGTTTCCAAGACTGTGTTTAAAGAAAAGCTACAGCATCTTCCACTTAAGGCAACGAAAACTGTTCTGAAGACGTATATGGGAGAAGCTGTGCCCATGTTGGGCACTATTGATGTTAAGGTTGTTGCCGGCCCAAAGGGCCCGAGGCAGCAACAGTGGTTCGTTGCCCGGTGTGCTTCGCTCCAATAAACACACCAAGGTGGCGAAGCAGACAAAGTTTATTTGAGATCTCAAAGCTGTGCAAGGAGACAGAGGTGTCTCAAATCAAGCACACAGCTACAAGCCGCTTTTTCTTTCTTTATACATAACTTCAGCTAAGCATTCCCATTACCCCCCCACTACCCTCCCTCCCTCTACTCCCCCTCCCTCCTATTTCCCATATAGCAGATACATTATGCAGTGGCAATTATATTAAGCAGGTTAAATCATACTTGGCAGCAAACAATTCATCTCGTTAGTGACTTTTCAAGACTGTTATCTTGTCTTACTCCCTTTGATTTGTTATCCTGCCCCCATTAGCCAGGTGCAAGCAGGCCTCATTATTACCTCCTGGTACCAGTGTTGCACTGATAACTAGCTGCTACACATTCCATTCTCGGTTGCTGGCCTGTAAGGTCGATTAGAGTATAAACATGGAGGTGCTCTGGGCAAGCATAAAATAACTTTGGTTCATTCAGGCCTAGTACAGATGCCTGATGACACCAACAAGGTGGAGCTCAATGGACAGGCTGCTAAATTGCCACAGTTTGTGGTGAGAGGTAACTACCCAGCTTTAATGGGTAGGTCTTGGCTTGGGAAGATTCAGCTGAACTGGGCAGAAGTGCACCGAGTGACTAAAGAAGAAACCAGTCTAACCCCTATACTAAGGAAACATGCTGCTGTTTTTGGAGAGGATTTGGGAAGTATGAAGGGAATCATTGTGACATTGAACATTAAACCTGACAGTCAACCAAAATATCTGAAAGCCAGAACTGTGCCATATGCCATCAGGCCGAAAGTCGAAGCGGACCTGGAGTGCCTGGTCACCAGTGGAGTCCTAATACCAGTTACCCATAGCCCATGGGCTACTCCTATGGTTCCAATAGTGAAGAAAGATGGCTCTCTCCGGATCTGCGGTGATTTTAAAGTCGCTGTCAACCCGGTGTTGTGTGCAGAGCAATACCCGCTTCCCCGCATCAGTGACCTCTTCGCGTGCCTGGCTGGGAGACAAAAGTTCAGTAAAATCAATCTGAGTCAAGCATATTTACAGAAACTCCACCAGAGAGGTCCTTTGGGGCCATCTGCCTGTCCCAAGTCAGGGTAAAGGAGGAGGGTTGGGCGTGGGGCTAGCAACTCCACCCTGTAAAAATCAGCTTGCTACAGAAACTCCAACAATAGAGTTAACAGAGACTTTTAGCCTAGAAAAAGAAGGGTCTTCAACTCGAAGATGCATGACGCTGGGTGGTGAAAGCCGCGAGGAAGCCACTAAGCCGATCACCCTTCTTGCAGCCAGGAGGATTACCATCGGCACATGGAACGTGAGGACCATGTACGAGTCAGGAAAGACGGCGCAGGTTGCAGCAGAGATGAGGAGCAACAACCTGACCCTACTAGGCATTAGCGAGACAAGATGGACGCAAGCTGGACAGAGACGACTGTTGACAGGCCAGACACCATCAGTAACATCAACCTCTTGGAGAGGACCCATCAACTCCCAGCAGAGGAAGAAATTAGAAAGAGAAGGTGGGGCTGGATAGGCAAGCAGCCAACCAACATCACCAGACAGGCACTGCAGTGGAACCCCCAAGGCAAGCGGAAAAGAGGCCGCCCAAGAAATACCTGGCGACGCGACCTTCAGGTTGATAGCAAAAAAATGGGCTATACCTGGAACCAGCTAGAGCGAATGGCCCAGGATAGAAGACTATGGAGATCTGTGGTTGGCGGCCCATACCCCGGTTGGGGTGACGGGCATGAATGATGAATGATATTTACAGATGAACGTTGATGAAAAGTCCCAAGAACTGTTGACTATTGTGACTCATCAGGGGCTTTATCGATACTGTCACCTACCCTTCATAGAATCATAGAATCTCAGGGTTGGAAGGGACCTCAGGAGGTCATCTAGTCCAACCCCCTGCTCAAAGCAGGACCAAACCCAACTAAATCATCCCAGCCAGGGCTTTGTCAAGCCTGACCTTAAAAACCTCTAAGGAAGGAGATTCCACCACCTCCATAGGTAACCCATTCCAGTGCTTCACCACCCTCCTAATGAAAATGTTTTTCCTAATGTCCAACCTAAACCTCCCCCTCTGCAACTTGAGACCATTACTCCTTATTCTGTCATCTGCCACCACTGAGAACAGTCTAGATCCATCCTCTTTGGAACCCCCTTTCAGGTAGTTGAAAGCAGCTATCAAATCCCCCCTCATTCTTCTCTTCTGCAAGCTAAACAATCTCAGTTCCCTCAGCCTCTCCTCATAAGTCATGTGCTCCAGCCCCCTAATCATTTTTGTTGCCCTCCGCTGGACTCTCTCCAATTTATCCACATCCTTCTTGTAGTGTGGGGCCCAAAACTGGACACAGTACTCCAAATGAGGCCTCACCAGTGCTGAATAGAGGGGAATGATCACATCCCTCGATCTGCTGGAAATGCCCCTACTTATACAACCCAAAATGCCATTAGCCTTCTTGGCAACAAGGGCACACTGTTGACTCATATTCAGCTTTTCGTCCACCGTAACCCCTAGGTCCTTTTCTGCAGAACTGCTGCCCAGCCATTCAGTCCCTAGTCTGTAGCAGTGCATGGGATTCTGCCGTCCTAAGTGCAGGACTCTGCACTTGTCCTTGTTGAACCTCATCATATTTCTTTTGGCCCAAACCTCTAATTTGTCTAGGTCCCTCTGTATCCTATCCCTACCCTCCAGCGTATCAACCACTCCTCCCAGTTTAGTGTCATCTGCAAACTTGCTAAGGGTGCAGTCCACACCATCCTCCAGATCGTTAATGAAGATATTGAACAAAACCGGCCCCAGCACCGACCCTTGGGGCACTCCACTTGATACCGGCTGCCAACTAGACATGGAACCATTGATTACTACCCATTGAGCCCAACCATCTAGCCAGTTTTCTATCCACCTTACCGTCCATTCAGTCTGCTTCCGCCCTGTTCCAGAGAGCTATGGACCAGATCTTGTGTGGCTTGCCAGGAGTCCAGTGCTATCTGGATTACATCCTGGTCACTGGAAGGAATGAGGAAGATCACTTAAAGAATTTAGAGGCTACCCTACAAAGACTGGAAGAGTATGGCCTACGAGTTCGCAAAGACAAGTATGAATTCTTCCAGCCCTCTGTTGAATATTTGGGACACATCATTGATGTTACAGGTCTTCATAAGGCCCCTGCAAAAGTTAAGGCTATTGTGGAGGCTCCCCCTCCTCGAAATGTAAGCCAGCTGCGCTCGTTTCTAGGACTACTGAACTATTATGGAAAGTTCATCTCACAGTTAGCCACACTGCTAAAACCACTTCATGAGCTCCTTGGGCGGAACAAGGCCTGGAAGTGGACTGAAGCCTGTGATGTTGCATTTAACAAAGCTAAGGATGCATTGCTAAATTCTGAAGTTCTAACGCACTTTGATCCATGCTTACCCCTACAGTTGGCCTGCAATGCCTACCCTTATTGAGTGGGAGCAGTCGTGTCACACATTATGCCTTCGGGAGAAGAGAGAGACCTATTGCTTTTGCTTCACGCACTCTAAGCAAATCAGAAACTAACTATGCCCAAATCGAACGTGAGGCATTGGGAATCATTTTCGGAATTTGGAATTTTCATCAGTACCTGTTTGGATGGAAGTTTACTCTGCTCACAGACCTCTGACTTCAATTTTTGGACCCCACACAGGCATTCCCCACAGCTGCTAGTCGTATGTAACATTGGGCATAGTTGCTTTCTGCGCACACATATGAAATCAAATATCGGAAATCCCCTCTGCACGGCAATGCAGATGGTATCTCAAGGCTGCCTTTGCCAGTCAAACATCAAGATATTGCCCAGAAGGAAATCTTTTACTTTGAACAGGTAGAGAATACACCCATCACCACTACTCAGGTAAAGAAGGCAACTCACGTTGACCCGGTATTGTCCCAAGTTATGGATCTGATGATGCATGTAACATCTCAACAAACCTCTCCGGTCTCACCCGACCTTGCTACCTACATGTTCAGGAGGAGGGAGTTATCAATCCAGTCTGGTTGTCTGTTGTGGGGGAGACGTGTCATTATCCCACCACCACTGAGATCACAGATGTTAGAACAGCTCCATTCCGGTCACCGTGAAATAGTGTGCATGAAGGAAATTGCACAAAGCTATTTTTGGTGCCTGGATTGGACAGTGCTATTGAAGAGAAGGCAAGAGCTTGTATGTCATGTCAGGGTGTGAGGAATACACCCAGTGGGCACCCCTAAATCCATTGGACTGGCCTGAAAAACCATGGCAGAGTATTCACATTGACTTCGCTGGCCCCCTTGAAGGAATTATGTTCTTGGTGGTGGTAGATGCCCATTCTAAATGTCCAGAAGTCTCTATAATGCAGTCCACTACTGCAGAGAGTACTATCCAAAAACTATAGAATCATAGAATATCAGGGTTGGAAGGGACCTCAGGAGGTCATCTAGTCCCACCCCCTGCTCAAAGCAGGACCAATTCCCAACTCTTTAGTCATTTTGGTCTGCCAGAACAACTTGTGAGCGACAATGGACTGCAGTTTGTCTCTCAGGAGTATGGAAATTTTATGAAGGCAAATGGGAAACACCACATCACTTCAGCACCATATCATCCATCCACCAACGGATTAGCTGAAAGATTTGTGCAGACAATGAAACAAGCCTTGAAATCGGCAAAGGGACAACACTCCATTCAAATGTGTCTGGACACCTTCTTACTATCCTACAGAAACACACCTCATGCTATGACCAAGGCATCCCCGGCCTTTCTACCCGACAAATTGTGCAACATCAGCAGCAAGAACAAGTCATCAGGTGTGCAGCCAGAGCAAAAGACCGAACCTTTAGCCTGGGACAGCCGGTTTTGGCTTAGAATTATACTTCTGGAGCTAAATGGGTCCCTGCCACTGTCATCGCTCAAACAGGACCTGTTTCCTACACAGTCCAGACTGCAGAGGATCTCACCTGGCAGCGACATGTAGATCAGCTGTTGCCAGGTCAGACCAGTCCTCAGGACACATCATCAGTTGAGTTGCCTGACTTCTGGCAAGACACCAAATCAAGAATCACCTGTTCCTGACTTTTCCCATCCATTACTGCCGGTGGCTGAGATACCCCCTGCCCAGAATGAGTTGATACCACCTCCTCACCCATTCGCCCTACGAACCCTGAGCCCGTGCCCAAGATACTTTCGGGTGCAACAACACCAGAACTCCGCCATAATCCACCCAGAGACAGAAGGCCTCCTCGTCGGCTGGATCTTTAGCTAGGGCGAACCCATGGTTATGGGGCAAAATAATCCCCGGGGTTTAGCTTGGAATGGAGCCAGTCTACCCTCCTTCTCTAATCTAGTGTGTGTTTTATTTAGGAGACGTTCTCATTAAGGGGGGAGGAATATGTTGTGTATTTGGTTGTTGTAGAAATAGAATCTTGTGGCTATGGCAGTTGATGTAGATTATTAGGGGATAGCCCAGCCAGTTTGGCTGGCTGTGGGTTAGTTCTGTGTGTGGCAATAAATGGCTGCTTTCAAGGTTTACAGATCTCTGTGGCTCCAGTGATTTCTTCCTAAAACTGCTGCCTGCCCCCCCAAGGATGCAAGACAGAGTCTCACCAGCTTTAGCCAACACTGTAAAATCTTCTCCTTCAGAAAGCCCCTTGCACCATAAGAACAGCACCCACAGCACTAACCCCCCATCCTGCCCCCAAACCCCCCACACAGAAAAGGAAATTAATAAAAATCTAACCCACTCCCTCCCCCACACCCGGGCAGATGTTTTACCCCAAAAAGAGAGAAATGTCACAGACACCATGAAACCCAGCAGGGACTTTGCTATTGCTCATGTGTGGAAGGCGCTCAGATCCTGGGGTGATGGGCAGCAGCACAGAACCATGACATCAATACACAGAGTAACACTCGCAACCTCCGGCCCTTTTTTATGCTACTGTGGCTTTAAAAATTAAAAATATTTTAAAGGGAGGCCTGTGAATGTTCCAATTTCAGCCACATGATGGCGCCGCCCCCTCCCAGCTGATGTCTAGCGGCACAGCGCTCATAAGGGAGGGGACTAACTAGGTTCCGGTTTGGGCAGCGCTCAGACAGAAGGTCTGTGAGCGTCAGTCCCTGTAAATACAGCATGTGACTGACAGGACACGGCATCAGGCCAGGGATAAGGCAGGTGCAGGGCACGTTCAGCCCCTATCCCTGGCTCGGAGCAGAGCGGAGCCGCTTCTCATCCAGCTGAAGCCGGTCGCTGCTCTGTGGGGCGTGGCGGCTGCCTGAGAGAGCCTGGCTGGAGTAGCTGCGATGGCGGCCCACTCCCTGCCCAGGCTTGGCTGCCAGGGACAGGTGCAGAGCATGCCGGGGCGAGTCCAGCTCGCTCAGCCCCTGTCCCAGGCAGCCGGACCCGGTGGGGGTGGCCTGCTGCTGCAGCTTCCCTGCCCAGGCTCTCTCAGGTACCTGCCGCACTGCGCAGAGCAGCAATCTGCAGCATCCCGTGTGAGCAGTGACCAGATGTCCCGATTTTATAGGGACAGTCCCAGGATTTGAGGCTCTCTGTATGGGTGCCTATTACCCCTCACCCCCCTCCCGATTTTTCACACTTGCTATCTGGTCACCCTAGGCGTGAGAAGTGGCTGGTCCCACCCCTTCTGCTCCCTGCCCTGGCCGGCTGCTAGGGACAGGGGCCGAGCATGCTGGGGGGCAGGCACAGCGGGAGGACAGAAGCCCTCCCCCTCCCCCCCCCCGACAGACCAAGCAGTAATCTGGGGGAGAGGGGCACTTGAACCCACATGTCCCCTGTATGTGTCCCCTCTGGGTGGTCAGTCAGATATCAGGGCCTAGGGTCAGGACTGGGATACAGGCAGCGAAGGGAGGCAGGATACGTCTGGGAAGAAGCAGGAACTATCACAGCCGTGGGCAAAGGCTCTGAACAGCCCCCACACTGCTGCTGGGCTGAAGATCCAGTCTGCTGCCTCTTCCAGCCAATCAGGTGGCGTCGCCCATCAAGCAGCTTACTGCAGCCCAGCTGTGCTCCTTAAGTTGGCAGAAGACTGGCTCCCCTGCAGGCCCTGATTCCTGCCAGTGTGAAGACCTCTGCAGCGGGGGTAGCAATGCTGGGAGGATGGGAGTGGGGGAAGAGGGGGTTGTTATGAATTGCTGGGTAGGTGATAGTGGTAGCAAAGCCTAAACTCTTGAATGCAGATAAAGCAAAGGAGAAGAGGAGTGAGGGGCTGGGGAATCTGTTTGTTTGTTTTCGTACTTAAACAATAATCGTCTCTCCCCACTATAACCAAAGACACAGGCTGCACACTCGACAAAGAATTCTGTTAAGCTGCATGTCTGTTGGAGATATTTATAGCTTGTTCTGGAAACACATGCTGATCATGTTACTGGCATAGCCCAGAGTTGACATGCAGCTCTGTGGAAGGGGGAGCAGGGGATGAGAACATTGCAGGGGAGCTTAGCGAAGTCACGACTCACTGGTGAGGCGCCTCCTGCTGGTCATCCTGGAAATTAGCTCTTTCTAGCATATGGCGTGCCGCTGGCTCCGTGTCCCTCCTGGACCCCAGAGCCTCTTTACTTTGAGGGTCTGCCCCCTAGCAGTACCCCCTCACTCTGGGTCTCCCTTCCCAGGGGAACCCCCAACCCTCTATCCCCACCTTGCCTCAGTGGCTACTGCCAGTCATTGTCTAGCCCCCGCTCCCTCAGCCAGATGCAGCCTGTAATGGCCACTCATCATCGGCGGGGGGCGGGGGTTGGACCAGCTGCCTCTGCCTGACCTTGGGCTACACCTTTGCAACCCCAGTACCTGCTTTAGGCCCTGCAGCCGGGGGGTTTACCAGGCTGGAGCTCCCCAGCACCTCTGGCCTTCCCCCAGCCCTGCTCTACTTTAGGTACCTTGGTCTCAGGCAGCTGGGCCCTCTCTCTCTACAGCGAGAGAGAGACTCCTCCTAGCTCCTGGCTGACAGCCCTTTTATAGGGCCAGATGTGGCCCGACTGGGGTGTGGCCTCAGCTGTGGCTGCTTCCCCAGTCAGCCTTTGCCAGCCACAACCCTCTCTAGGGCTGCTTCTAACCCCTTCAGGGTCGGAGTGGGGTGACCACTCTGCTACAGGGAGACTGGGGATATCTTCCCCTAGGAAGTGGCATGAAAATATCTGTTAGCTGGAGCAAACGATCCATTCCAAAAAGCCAAAAAAGAGTGGGGGGCTCTTTACAAGCATTTTATGAGCCCTAGTGACAAGTCAGATGTGGGAGAGAGGATTTAGTAAGAGAGGAGATGGTTCAATCTGAGCCAGGGAAATAATTCCTGCACACGCACCCTTCAATGTGGTGCCCCCACAAGAGACACTTCAAGCCTAAAGGAACAGAGAGAAGAGGGGAAAAGGGAACACTAGGTGGGTGGGTGAAAAAGGTGCTCCTTGCCTGGGGCTGTGGTAAATGAGCAAGCGTTGATTATTGTCAGATTCGGGTTAGAATTATGGCTCTTTCCTCCAGCAGGTAGTTCTTGAACTAGCTGAGATCTGGCTAGAAAAACGGATCACAGACAGAGTCCAGTTGTCAGATGAAGTTTCCTCTTCTCTCCAGCAGAGACAGTGTCCCTAGAACGGACTATGATACTTTGTTAAATTCTAAGGAACACCATGACTTGAGGTTCTTCAGACTTAGGCCTGGTCTACACTAGGACCTTAAATCGAATTTAGCAGCGTTAATTCGAACTAACCGCTCAACCGTCCACACCAGGAAGCCATTTAATTCGAACTAGGGGGCTCCTTAGTTTGAATTTGGTACTCCACCCCGACAGGTGGAGTAACGCTAAATTCGCACTTGCTAGCTCGAATTAGGCTAGGTGTGGATGCAAATCGACCTTAGTAGCTCCGGGAGCTATCCCACACTGCACCACTCTGTTGACCCTCTGGACAGCAGTCCGAGCTTGGATTCTCTGAGCAGCCACACAGGAAATGACCCGGGAAAATTTGAATTCCTTTTCCTGTCTGGACAGTTAGAATCTCATTTCTTGCTTTGACATCGGGGCGAGCTCCGCGGCACCTGCAACGATGCAGAGCTCTCCAGCAGAGGAGTCAGCCCAATGGAAGAATAGAAAGAGATCCCCAGCATGGACAGACCGGGAAGTCCAGGATCTGATCGCTGTGTGGGGCGAGGAGTCTGTGCTGTCGGAGCTGCGCTCCAACAAGCGTAATGCAAAGACCTTCGAGAAGGTCTCCCAAGCCATGACACAGAAAGGATACAGCCGGGATGCAATGCAGTGCCGCGTGAAAGTCAAGGACCTGAGGCAAGGCTATCAAAAAGTCAGAGCGGCAAACGGACGCTCGGGCACAACCCCAGACATGCCGCTTCTACGAGGCACTGCATGCCATTCTCGGTGGGTCTGCCACCACTGTCCCACCAGTGACCGTGGACTCAGTGGATGGCATAGTGAACCAGGACAGTTCCTACTCGATATTCGCCGATGGGGAAGACGAGGAAGGGTCCGTGGAGGAAGGCGCAGGCGACAGCGAACACAATGCCGCTTTCCCTGACAGCCAGGATCTCTTCCTCACCCTCACAGAGATCACCTACCAACCTTCCCCGGCCGTTAACCCGGACTCTGAGTCAGGGGAAGGATCAGGCGGTAAGTTGTATAAACAAGAAAACATTTATTTGTACGAAAACATGTATACAAAAAATAGAAATTCTATATCTAAATACTATATCTAAAAGTTTTTAACGGGAAACTATACGAACAGTAGGTCCACACAGATTGGGATGGAACAATAGTCCTCCAGGGACAATTCCACAAATGCGTCATAAAGTTCCTCAAATACCCTCCGCAGGAGGTTTCTAGGAAGAGGTGCCTTATTTGGTCCTCCGGTGAAGCACACTCTTCCACGCCACGACATCCGTAGGTACAGGGGAACCATCGCCTCAATCAGCATGGCCACGTAGGGTCCCGGTCGGTGAAGTGCTTCCCTTAACATCCTGTCTTTCTGTAGTTGAGAGACCCGCCTCAGGGTAATCTCGTTCATGAAGTGCTGCATCTAATTAGGGCAATTAGCGAATAGTTACTGTTCTTAATGGTTTACTTATACTTTGCATAACAAAGCCCCTCGCTTAGCAGCCACGTGCTGTAGGCCACAGAGGAAAAGCATACATTGATCTTTCCCCTGCAGTGTCGGGAGTGGCTGGAAAAGGGTCATAGTATCTGATTTCCAGATTGCCTTTAGCAGGAGGGCACAGCTATCCGTTAACTGATAAGCATAATCTACTGTAAGGCTTACCAGGACTGTCTGCTAGACGGATTCAGCTATCTCTCCCGACTTGTCCGCTCTCCTGTGCAATGCCGCAGCCAATCAGAGCGTAGCCCAAAATGTCGTGCTTGTCTTGAGACCACGTGAGACTTGTTGCCCGGTACGGTCTTGTTCATAGAAATTGACTAGACGGTGTTCACTGTTCGCAAAAATGTATCTGTTCAAGGAAATCACTAACTTTCCCCATCACACAGCTTCGGCTCTTTCCCGGACTGCCCCGGCATCCCCCTCGCAGAGACTGGCAATGATTAGACGGCGAAAGAAGAAGACTAGGGACGAGATGTTCGCTGAACTGATGGCCTGCTCCCGAGCAGAGGCTGCAGAGCAGAAACACTGGAGGGAGACCCTATGTGAGCAGCATCGCACACTCATGGAACGTGAGGATAGGTGGCGGCAGGAAGACCAGCAGACCACCCAAACGCTGCTTGGTCTCATGAGGGAGCAAACGGACACACTCCGTCGCCTTGTTGATGTCCTGCAGGACCGCAGGCTGGAGGACAGAGCCCCCCTGCAGTGTATCTGCAATCGCCCTCCCCCGCCAAGAAGTCCTGCCCCCCCCTCACCCAAAATTACAAGACGGAGGGGCGGTAGGGGCTGTGAGAACTGTCACTGAACCAGAACAGAGCGACCATGTACCCCGCACTTCTCACGGTAGAAATTTGTAGAAGTGCTTCCCTTATAGGCTCAGCCAGTCCCAAATCCAAGTTTCATCCCCCCACTGTTTATTAGATTAATAAAAGATGTTTGCTGTTAATCACTGTTTCGGTCATGTCTTTCCTGTCAGAGGATTTTTCGGTGTATGGGGTGGACAGGGGTTTCATACTTGCACGGTATAGCCTACAGTACCAGGGTACAGACTTGGGGAAAGGATCAACTGCAGGGCACACACACACTGCAGTCAGTAGGCACCAGGGTCATTCTGTGTTGTGTATGCTGCCCCTGGTCATTCCGTAATGTGTATGCTTGTCCAGGGTCCTAGCGCCTGCCACGCCATTAATGTAAAGGCAGGCTGCCCTTTCCATGCACTTCCAACGGATCAACGAGCCTATCCGCTGCCCTGAGCCCCAACAAGAGCCCTCATCCACGGACAGATACTCACCCTTCTCCCACACCCATCACCCCTTCCTACGCACAAACCCGCAGCCCACTGCCGTCATCCAAACCCCTATGCAAAGAAGGCACCACTCGCCCCTTCCTGCAAACCCTCCCCTTCATGCAGAACCACTTTCAGCCGTCCCCCACCCCAGAGACCTATGTAGGAGCAGGAGGATGTCAGTCCTCTATGGAGGAAGCGGTCTGTACGTCAGTGCACACCGTGCCAGGCACAGTATGCGTCCATGTTTCAACACCAGAACAGAAATGCAAAGTAAAACAAAGATTTATTAATAATGAGTGTAACAATTACTTTGCTTTAAAACGTGCTTTGGAAGTGGGGGAAACTTGGAGAACGCGGCATGTAGCCGCAGATCGAAATCGACACAAACAGACACAGGCCCAGGGTCAGTTTCTCTTGAAAGCAAGTGGAGAGTCATAGGTTACCCTGATCTCCGAGGAAACTTGCTTTCAAAGCCTCCCGGATACACAGCGCTTCCCGCTGGGATATTCTCTCGGCACGGGTGTCTGGCTGAGCGTAAACTGCAGCCAGGCGATTTGCCTCAACCTCCCATCCGGACAAAAAGGTCTCGCCCTTGCTCTCACACAGATTGTGCAGCACACAGCAAGCAGCAATAACTACGGGGATATTCTTTTCGCTGATGTCCGAGCGAGTCAGTAAGCTCCTCCATCTCCCCTTGAGACGTCTGAAAGCACACTCCACCACCATTCTGCACTTGCTCAGCCGGTAGTTGAAGAGTGCCTCTCTGTCCAAGGCACCTGTATAGGGCTTCATGAGCCAGGGCATTAGCAGGTAGGCTGGGTCCCCGAGGATCACTGTAGGCATCTGCACATCCCCAACCGTTATTTTGTGGTCCGGGAAGAAAATACCTGCCTGGAGGAGTTTAAAGAGACCAGAGTTCCTGAACACACGCGCGTCATGAACCTTGCCCGCCCACCCGACGTTGATGTTGGTAAAACGTCCCCTATGGTCCACCAGTCCTTGCAGCACCATGGAAAAGTAGCCCTTTCTGTTAATGTACTCGCTGGTCTGGTGGGCTGGTGCCAGGATAGGGATGTGAGTCCCATCTATAGCCCCACCGCAGTTTGGGAATCCCATCGCGGCGAAGCCGTCTATGATGACCTGAACGTTTCCCAGGTTCACTACCTTTGAGAGCAGTTGCTCAACGATTGCGTGGGCTACTTGAATCACAGCAACCCCCACGGTAGATTTGCCCACGCCAAAGTGGTTCGCTACTGACCGGTAGCTGTCTGGCGTTGCAAGTTTCCAGAGGGCTATGGCCACTCGCTTCTGCACAGTCAGGGCTGCTCGCATCCGGGTGTCCTGGCGCTTCAGGGCAGGGGACAGCAAGTCACAGAGTTCAAGGAAAGTGCCCTTACGCATCCTGAAGTTTCGCAGCCACTGTGATTCGTCCCAGACCTGCAGCACTATGCGGTCCCACCACTCCGTGCTGGTTTCCCGGGCCCAGAATTGCCGTTCCACACCATGAACTTGACCCATTGCCACCATGATCTCCACGGCGTGGCGTACCCTGCTTTCTGAGAGGTCTGCGCCACTCTGTGACTTCCTGTCCCCACCGTGCTGCCGGAGCCTCCTCGCCCGATTTCTCAGCAGCTGGCTGTTGCAGAGGTGGACGATAAGGTGCGAGGAGTTGACAACGGCCATAAGTGCAGCGATGATCGCAGCGGGCTCCATGCTCGCAGTGCTGTGGCGTACGCGCTGAAACTGACAAGAGAAGGGCGCGAACAGATTTCCCGCCGGCGCTTTCAGGGAGGGAGGGCGGCTGTGAGTGACGGTTGAATGATGACAGTTACCCAAAACCACCCTCGACACATTTTTCCCCCAGCAGGCATTGGGGGCTCTACCCAGCATTCCAATGGGCAGCGGGGACTGCGGGAACTGTGGGATAGGTTCCCACAGTGCCCCGCTTCCAAAGTCTACGCTGGCCCCGTTACTGTGGACTCAGAAATTCGAATTAGTGTATTTACTGTGGATACACAAATTCGACTTTGTAAGGTCGAATCCACAAATTCGACTTAATTGGATTCGAAATAGTCTTGTAGTGTAGACAAGGCCCCAGATAGGGTGGAGATTAAGAAAAGCAAAGAAAAGAGAATGGACAACAAAGCACAGGTGACAAAAATCCCACCTCCCTCCCTCTGGATTTTATATATGTACAGTTCATAGAAATTAACGAGCCTTCCAGAGTTTACTAGTTTTACCTTGTAACCCAAATAATCCTCATTTATAAACTAACCAACCTTGAGCAACACTTTCTACTTTCAACGGTCTCAGAACATAACAAGAGTTAATTTCCAGACAAGGTTCCCAGAATGCATTGGGTTTTCCTTAGCATCATTTTGGCTAAAATAGTTTAGCCTTTCCCAGTCTTACAAGGTGATAGGCCTTGAATCTGTGGCAGCCTCTCTGTTGGAAGAAGATCATGTTGGTTGTTCCTAGTGTCATGACACCAATTTCCTGGCCTTACTCCTGTATCTCAAGTGCCCACTCAACAGGCCCAGCCACTGTGCTTGCCTCACACACAGGAAAAGAGAACAAAGGAGGCAGGAATGTGGTGCATAAGGAAGAGAATAAGCTTCAAATGCAAGATCGCTGTGGGTCTTTATAGCCTCAGATACTGTCACTTCACTGTGTCCCGAGCACACCTCTCCCCCACGTACAGCAGACGTACGTCAGGCTATGACAAGGCACTGCCCTGAGCTCAACGTTCCTCCCAGAGGGTCACTTGAGGGACAGGGGAAGCTGGGTACCAGAGAGCCCCTAGTACTGCAGCTCACCCCACACACCCAGGCAGGGAGTAACCAGGAACAGGCTGCGCTTGCCAGGTTGTCTCCTGGGTTCTCATTTTCTGAGAGCTGATCTGAGAAACCAACTCTGGCAAACAAGGTGTTTTCCCGTAAAAGGAGTTCACTGACCAAGCAACTCCTAAAGCCCATGGGCGTGACCCCATATAGAACGTTAAATAAAAACAGTTTGTGTCAGATCGAATCCGAAACTGGATTATAAATAGATGAAACCATATAAAAGTTCAGCTTTTCTGTGAAAGCCCCACAGCTCCGGTGGACGGCGTCCAGGCTGCAGGGACCAGCAGACTCTGCAGGAAGATACACGTTGGGTCTCTGAGCTGAATTAGCAGCCCTAAGGTACAGTGTTGTGTGTGTGTGTGTGTGTGTTTGAAACTTGGGTACATTTGAAAGGGGTTTGTAATAGCAATTACTGCCCTGAAAATTCTCATCGGTTGTTTGTTAATAGCAATTGGTGTTTTTACAGCCCCAAAGTTCTGGGCACTTCACACTGTGGCCAAGATTGTCAAAAGTGACTCGTGGGGCTGGGGGCCCAGCTCGACCCAGCTCAGGGGAGCCCGACTCTCACCATGTGCTGAGCTCCCACCCCTGGAAATCAGGCCCCTTTGAGTGTCTCCAGTTGGGCACCTGAAAACTGAGGCACCCGCAGTCACTAGCCACTTCTGAAAATCTTGGGCTACAAATAGAAGAACTTGGTCCCCACCTCAGATAGATCCAGTTTAGAACGATGTGAGAAATACGGGTACCCACCGTAGGGAGGGAGGGGGCAGGGAAGGAGGAAGGTTACAGCCTTAGGGTCAGTTGGTGACTCAGTAACAGACACCTGCACATCCTGGGGACTTGATCTGAACTTTTTATTATTTATCTTTTATCAGAATTGAGGCCTCACAGTGTTTACATGCTGCACAGACACATTGGGAGCACACACACACACACACACACACACACACACACACACACACACACACAGAGTCCCTGCCACAAGCAGCTTAGTCTTATTTAAAAAAAAAAAAATTAAGCCCCAAGTCAGGGATGCAGGCAGGGCTGGCGTTATGCAGGGCTGTGATGGTGAGGACAAGAAGTTAGAACCAATGCAGTGAAGCAGGGAAGAGCCAGTGGAGAGATAGAAAGAGGGAGTCGTCTGGTCAGAATGGCAGGCTGGGAAGGTTATTTCAGCAGCAGCATTTGTATTGGGGAGCAGTCACAGGCGCTGTCTGTCCTAGTTCCCGGCTGGGGCTCGACCCCCGCTTGGCCCGAGGCTCCACGCCCACTCCAACCCTTCCCCAAGCCCCCACCTCTTTCTGCCCCCGTTCTGCCCCCTCCTCCACCTCTTCTCACCCCTGCTCCTCCCCGGCTCCTCAGCATCTCCTGCATGCCGGGGAACAGCTGATTACAGAAGGCGCTGGGGGAAGGAGCAGATCACTGGGGCTGCTGATGGGCAGGAGGTGCTGGGAGGGAAGGGAGAGGTGCTGACCCACGGGGCTGCCACTCGGTGCTGAGCACCCACTACTTTTAGCTGTGGGTGCTCCAATCCCGGAGCACACATGGAGTCAGTGGCTATGAAAGCAGTGGTGCGGGTATTGGGGAGGCCAGAGAGGGGGAGGCTGCAGTCAGAGATGATCTGGGAGAACAAGAGGTTTAGCGGTCAGGCTGCAGAGGAAAGGTTGGATCTTGCAGACATTGTGGAGGCGGGAGCAGCAGGATTTGCACCTGGTCTGGGGGTGAGACCCAGAGGAGCTGTCTGAGGAGAGGTGAAACGTAGGACTGGGCAGTGAGAGAACGCAGAGAGCCAGAGCCACAGGGAGAGAGAGCGCGAGATGAAACGAAGGCAGCACGTTACAGGGAGATGACGCGTTTAACAGGCTGGACTCTGCTCAGTGGCTCTGATGTCCTGTCGCCCGGCACTTTGTGAAGTGAATGACACCAGTGCACACTGGGGTGTGAAGCACTTTCATTCCACTGGCCAGTGCTTTCCAGCCCCTTTGCAGTCTGGAGTGACAAGGTGCAGGGCAGTGGGGCCCGGCCCACAGAGCCTGGATTGGACGTGGGAAGAGGCCAGCAGTCAGGGAGGGGAACGGAGGAGGAGAGGATGCGCTTGGAGAGGAAGCAGAGGGAGGTGACTTTAGCAGCAGCGTTTGTGACAGACTGACGGGGAAGGAGGTGAATCAGGGAAGCTGCAGGTTTCCATACAGTAGTGAGGAGATGGACAAAGGACCAGGTGCAAAGGTGCCTTATAATGTACAGTCCCTCGGATAAAACCCCCACCCCAGAGAGCCTCTGAGCCCCTCTCCAAGAGCCCAGCACAGAGGGTGTCAGGGGTGTTCTGGGGTGCGCCAGGGGTTGGGGGAGACATGACAGGGGTGTTCTTACATCTCTGCAATGGCCCAGAGGAACCACTGAAGCAGGGCACAAGTTACGGCAGCCCTGAGGGGACGAGCCACCCCCCTGCACCAGCCACAGTGCCAGGGGTGGGATGAATCTGGCCACAGTCTGTAGCTGACAGGGTGGCAAAGAGGGTTAATTTGTACTGGTGTTATACAGGGAACAGTGACAAGACCCAGCAGGAGCCTGGATGTGAAGCACTCTGATACCGCGGTGACACGTTCTAGGGATCCCCAGAGCAGTCAGGGGGTCTGTCACCACCTGCCCTGTGACCGTGCGGCTCTGGCTCAGAGCCCTGGCACCAGTAGCCAGCTACAGGCATAAAGGTCTGACCCTGGCTTCCAGCAGCCTCGTTACCCCTGCAGGGTGACCCCACCAGCCCTTCCAGTCCCAAGCGTCCCCAAACCCGCCTACCCCGAGTTCTTCACCCCCAGACCTGGGGCCTTTTCCCCTCTGGTTCCTCACCCCAAAGGCCTGAAACCAGCCCCCAGTTCTCAGTCACTTTGGGACACACCCCACACCGTTCGCACACTAGAGACCCATCCTTTGTCTCTCCCGGGGTTGTACAATGCGAGGGGCTGGGTCAGTCTTGTCTGGCTGGGGAGGCAGCTCCTCCCTGCCCGGCCGGCCACCGCCCTGCTGGGAGGGGGAGGGGAAGCTTTAGGAACCAGCTCTCTGCAAACACGATACACAAATCCCTAACCACAGTCTGGATCCATCTCTCACTGGGATCAGTAAATTCAGAACATCACAAGCTTTCAGAAAAGACCTCACTCAATGTTACTAGACACAATAGCACTATGCACAATCCTTTGATTCCATTGCTTATTCTTTGGGGTTCAGACCCCCTGTTCTGCCCTTGGGGTGTCGGGACCCTGTGACACCTGGTAAAGGGGCAGCAGATGAACCTAGATTTTAGTGGGGCAGTAGCTGCACTGTAGTTAAAGTTGAGACTCCCTTATTATTTAAAAGCTGATTTTTCTAAGCTGTCAAACTCCCTCTGTTTGTCTGTACTCGGGTTGCACCTGGCTGCCTTTTTATAAGACTCAGCTGGTGGCTGGGCTCAAAGCCTTCCCTGCAATCAACCACTCAAGCCCCACCTGGAACAAAGCACTCTCAATTCACACTATTCGAATAAACAAGCACACGGTCAAACAAATGGTCACAGCAGACAGACACTTGAATATTCACCCCTGACCTGAAGATGATCTCTTTGTAGTTCAAAAGCTCGTCTCTCTCACCAACAGAAGTTGGTCCAGTAAAATACATCACCTCTCCCATCTTGTCTCTCTGCACTCTAGTGTCAGTCAATGTGCTGGCAACTGAAGTCTCCCATTATCACCGTTTTATCAGACTTTGTAATCTGTTGATATCCCCCAACACTGCAGTGACTCTCCTTTTCCTGATCGGGGCTCGGGAGTGTGACCCTTCTAGCTTATTGGTGATCTTGTGATTTGGGCCTCTTCAAACAGAATTTTTATCTCAGGAGCTTCTATATTTCTGCTCTCAGTGGGATGGGTTTATGGCTGAGTGTATTCTGAGAAACTCAGCAATTCAGGGTGATGGTTTCACTTTCAGGTTTGCTCATTTCCTTCTCTGAGGAGATTCTGTGTGAAGCCCTTGGAGAAAGCACTGAAGTTTTCTGAACTCTCCTGCCTGTCAGAGCCAGGGAATCTGTCCACCAGGTAGGACCGCGGCAAATATCTTATCAGAACTGAATTATATTGGTTTGTACAAACGTCAGAATTCTTTGTTTCATCCTTTTCTGGCCTCCAGGAATGTGTCTGAGTCTGTCAGCCTGGGACTGGCCTGTTTTATAGGGGTCTCAGGGGTGGGAGCCAGCTGCTGGGGTCTGAATTGTGAACAGAAATCGGTGGGATAAGTGCTGGGTGCTGCTAAATTGCCTTTTCTCTCCACTGTCAAAACTATATTATTTAACTGAGCCGGAGCGTGTGTATTTAGTGTCCGATGGCTGGAAGCTTCTGGGTGTGGAAGGGCCTGGATTTCTGTGGCCAGCAGTATGATTAAAAATCCATTTCACTTGCTGCTATTTCTGTGTCTGCTGAACATTCTCATGCCCTTGGGGGTTTGGACTGAGCCAGGTTCATTAGGACTTTGTGTCCTGATTAGAGAAGTGAGTTGTGTGTCTGTCTCCTCCTCTGCGTTAAGAATATTGTTTACTCCAGCCCATTGGCTTTGCTGTGTCTTCAGTTAAATGTTTGTTCAGTTTTCCCCTACCTGGTTTCTTTTTATGAATGAGGATGGCTCCATTTTTGCTGAGTTTTAGCTCAGAGATTCTTTCTTTGTACAAATTTTTTTGATTTATCCTGAATTTAATGTTCCAAAGCTATTAAAATAAGCTGCCCTCTAGCTGCAGCCACAATCCTCTTCCACCTGACCAGGGCTCACTCCCCCACTACTAGTCTGGAATCAACTTCTGTCTCCAGGCTGGAACCTCATCCCTAGTCTCCATTAGATTGGAAATGCCCCATCTTCTGCTGGAAAGAATCCTCACAACCTGCACCCACTGGATTAACCCCAAACACCTTCCTTCCCAAACATCTTGTAACTGTTAAGTCCATCTTCTGATTGGCTAAATACTATTTTAATTCCCCTCATATGACCCTCCCACATAGAATTCATGGTCTGGAGGATCTCTTGCTCTTGTAACACATGTAAGTTATGCTCTTTTTAGACTTTGTTCAGTACGTTTGTTCTGTGACACGTTACAAAGGTGCTTTTTAAATACAAAAATAAATAAATCACCTTCCCAGGAGGGAGATATTGTGCAGCTGCCTCAGTAGAAGTACAAATATTTTCTGAATAGGGAATAAACCTTCTTCTTTGAGTGATTGCTCATATGCATTCCAGTTAGGTGTGCACTCCGCATGCACGTTCGTCGGAAGATTTTTACCCTAGCAACACTCGGTGGGTCGGCTGGGCACCCCCTGGTGTGGCGCCGCTATAGCGCCAGATATATACCCCTGCTGACCCATCTGCTCCTCAGTTCCTTCTTACCACCCGTGTTGGTCGCTGGAACAGTGGAGCGCGGCTTAGCTGACCTCCACTTCCCTAGCTATTAGTAGTTTCTCTCGTTAATTCTTGTATATAGTTCAGATTTATATGGTTGTAGTTAACTTTTATTCGTTTGTAGTATAGCTAGCGTATATAGTTCACAGGGGTTCGGGGCTTATCCCCTTCCCCGCACCCGGTGCCGGGTACGATGCCAGGTGCACAGGGTTTCACAATGCTCGGCCGGCCACAAGCTGCTGCCGACAAGAGATCCTCTCCTAAGTGCCTCGAGGAATCTCACCTAACAGATAAGTGCCGCATTGGTAAGGCCTTTAAGCCGAGAACAAAGGGGAGCGGGGCTTTCGTCTCAAGCGGCTCCTGAGGGAGGCAGCTCTTACTCCTCCGCTCTCGGCACCGAGCGCTGGTCAGTCTTCAAGAAGCGCTCCTTTGGCACTGGATCGCCAGTACCGCCAAGGCCTATCGGCACTGGACGTCGCTGGCTCCGACGTCCACTCAGCACGGATCCCTCTCCTGAACGATGAAGAGGCACAAGACTCCTGCTGCGTCCGAGCCGCCTGCTCCGCAGCCCAAGCGCTATACTAAGTCGGACCGCCCGGCACCGATATCTGCCGCGGAACCGACAATATCGGCACCGTCAACTCCGGCCATGCAAGAGCCGTCGAGTCCGGTGCTGAAAAGCTCCCCGGTACGAGCCGTGGTTGAGCTCGCTATTAAGCTGCCAAGGCCTCTCGGCACTGGACGTCGCTGGCTCCGACGTCCACTCAGCACGGATCCCTCTCCTGAACGATGAAGAGGCACAAGACTCCTGCTGCGTCCGAGCCGCCTGCTCCGCAGCCCGAGCGCTATACTAAGTCGGACTGCCCAGCACCGATATCTGCCGCGGCACGGACAATATCGGCACCGTCGACTCCAGCCACGCAAGAGCCGTCGAGTCCAGTGCCTGAACGCTCCCTGATGTGAGCCGTGGTCAAGCTCACTATTCCCTCCACGCCGGAGACATTTCCACAGCGAGGGAGTTGATGGCAATGACGGCGCCTGCGCTGCCTCAACCCCCGACACCGCCGGTGCGGGTTATATCATCGATCGGCAAGCCCGCCTTGATCGGACCACCCTGCGTCGGCACCGCAGAACGGCAATGTTCACGATCGTGGTCCCGCAGATGTTCTTGTCCCATCGCCAAGCCTAGTGCCGACACCGCTCATGGTCTCCGCACCGTTCTCCATTCGGTACCGGTCGTACTCACGGCACCGATCGGCGTCCCACCGACCTGGTACACTCGGCGCCAATCCAGCTCCCGGCACCGATCCAGGCACTGAACTCCCGTAGCCACTCCCGACGTCGAGCCTTGAGATCTCGGTCGACCTCCCAGCACCACTCCGGTCGCAGGTCCCGTTCTTGCTCCCGGTACCGGTATGCCTCCTGGTACCGATCTCCGGTGCCGCGTCGAGCGACGTCAGCTAGAGAGAGAAACTCTGCCCAGGGCTTTTTAGCTCCTCCATGGCCATCCATTCGGATGTGCACACCAGAGTCTTCCAGGTACCCCAGGCCCGGGGCCCTGACCCCCATCAGTGGTCACCCTGTACATATTGGGCGTGCCATCAGGCCAAAGGCCTACCTGTGCTCCCATCTCGCTCTGTTCCGTCAGAGCATTGGGTGCCAGAGTCAACAGTTAGCCGCCCCCCTCTGACAGGTACAGAGGAAGCCCCGGTTCATTCACCGGATTCCCACATCCCACCGGATCAGGAGGTCGTCCAGGAGCGTGCGCCCACACAAGACCCGCTTGTCCCCGGCCTTTCTGCTCCCTCCTCCCCAGATGAGGCGGTGGCAGGAGCAGGAGCGTACTCCTCGGGCCCTCCTCTAATTGTCTTGGGGGCCCATCAGGACCTCCTGAGATGGGTGGCTCTCAATATGAATCTCCAAGTGGGGGACGTCTCGGGGATACAGGATCCGGTCGTAGACATTCTGCCGACTGACGCCCCCACTAGAGTGGCCTTACCGTTTATTCCGACGATCAAGACCAATGCGGATACCATCTGGCAGCCTCAAGCCACTATCCCGCCTGTGGGCACGGGACTCAAATGCATGTACATGGTATCCTCCTGGAGCGATGGGCACATGTATGTACATCTTCCCCCTGCTCCCTTGTCCTCTAGTCCGTCAATGAGACGGAACGCCATGGCCAGCAGGCGCCAACCCCTAAATCCAAGGAGGCTGGACGAATGGTCTTCCTGGGCCGTAAGATGTACTCGGCAGGCGCCCTGCAACTTCGCGTAGCAAACCAGCAAGCCCTGCTTAGCTGCTACCATGGGCGACGGTAGGAGAATTTATGCAGTCGGTTGCTCAGAACTCCCGTCAGGAGTTTGATGCCCTCCTGGAAAAAGGGACAAAGGTGGCAAGAGCTTCCCTCCAGGTCTCGTGGATGTAGCTGACTCCGCAGGCACGACTCTGGCCTCGGGTGTTGCCACGAGACACATTTCATGGCTTCAGTTATCAAGCCTTCCCTCGCAGCTGCTGCACACTATACAGGACTTGCCCTTCAATGGCAAAGGCCTGTTCTCCAAAAAAAAAAAAAAAACGCCTCACCCTGGGCTGCAAGGCCCAAAGGACAGCAAGGTCACTATGTGCTCCCTCTCGGCATGCACATGTCAATAACTCAGCGCCAACCTTTCCGCCCAGCCTCACCGCCCTTACCCTGCGCCTAGACAAAGAAAGGGCTTTGTCAGCAGGCGTCGCTGAAGCAGTCCTAGGCGTCAGTCAGGACCCTAAAGGTTCCAAAGGGGGCAGACGATTCTACTCCCATTAATTCCTAATCCCCAAGGTGAAGGGAGGTCTCAGACCTATCCTAGACCTGCGGGAGCTCAACAAGTTCATGATATACCTGAACTTCCACATGGTATCCATGGGGGCTGTCATCCCATCCTTGGATCCCGGAGCCTGGTATGCCGCCCACGATATGATGAGCGTGTATTTTCACATCATTTACCCTCCACACAGAAGGTGCCTCCGGTTTGTGGTCAACCATCATTTTTTCCAGTTTACGGTCCTCCTGGTTGACCTCTATACAGCCCCAAGTGTATTCACAGTGTCTGGCTGTAGTCACCGCCTCTCTCCGCCACCGTCGGATACACATTCTCCGTATCTAGACGATTGGCTCATTCGAGAGACCACCAGGGCCCGAGTTACCACTCATGTGGGCGTCGACAAGGACCTATTCCGGCGTTTAGGCCTGATGATCCGTATAGAGAAATCCACTCTGATTCCCACACAGGGAATAGACATGATTGGGGCCATCCTGGACTCCAGTCTCGCACAGCCTGCTTACCTATGCCTCGATTTCACGCGATGGTAACCATTGTACAAGGTCTACGGACCTTCCCGACAACTTTGGCTTACACTTGCCTAGGTTTCCTGGGTCACTTGGCTGCCTGCACGTGCGTAACCAAACATGCCAGGGTTCGCCTGCGCACACTTCAATCGTGACTCACCTCGGTGTACCACCCGGGCAGAGACAGCATGGTCATGCTCGCCTCGATTTCCCCCAAGCATCCTTGGCTCCCTCGACTGGGGGTCAAGGCCCTCCCTGATGTGTGCAGGGATGCTGTTCCATCCACCTCACCCCTCAGTGTCCCTCCTGATGGACGCCCCATCCCTCGGCTGGGGGGCTTACTTGGCTCATTTTCGCACATCAATGTCCGGGAGCTGTGAGCAGTCTGCCTTGTGTACCAGGTGTTTCAGCAGCACCTGCAAGGCCGTTGTGTCTCAATGTTCACAGACAACACTACGGCCACGTGCTACATGAACAAGCACGAAGGAGCATGGTCCTCCCCTCCTTGCAGGGAGCTATCCGGCTCCGGGACTCCTGCACAGCCCAATCGATGGACCTGGTAGCGTCCTTCTCCCAGGGGTCCGGAACACTCTGGCGGATCGCCTCAGCAAATCCTTCCTGTCTCTCAAGTGGTCGATTCCTCCGGACGTTATCCATTCCGTTTCCGGAAGTGGGGTTTTCCCCGCATAGTCCTCTTCGCTCTCACGAGAACAGAACGAGAGTGAAGTTCTGCTCATTCCAAGGCCTCTTCCCAGGCTCAATCTTGGATGCTTTTTCTGATGCCATGGACGAGCCGTCTGCCATACGCTTGTCCGCCATTCCCGCTGGTTCCCAGGGTCCTGCTAAAACTCCACAGGGGCAGAGCGCACCTGATCATTATCGCTCCGGCACGATCCAGGCAGCACTGGTACACCATGTTGCTAGACCTCTCGTTAGCCAACCCGATTCCCCTGCTTCTTGCCCAGACCTCATAACATAGGTTCACGGCAAGCTTCACCACCCAGACCTGCAATCCCTGCACCTCACAGCATGCCTGCTGCGGGTCTAAACCGATCTGTGTTCCATTGTTCTGCCTCAGTTCTACAGGATTCTCCTTGGTGGTAGGAAACCGTCCACTCGGTTAACGTATCTGGCCAACTGGAAGCATTTCTCCTGCTGCTACGAAACGCACAATGTTTCTCCACCGAGGTTCCGATCCATTCCATCTTGGACAACCTCTGATCTTTCAAACAGCAGCGCCTGGCGCGGTCATCATTGAGGGTACACTTGGCAGCCATCTCTACCTTCCACCCAGGGGAGAGTGGCCGCTCCATATTCTCACACTCTGTGGTTTCTAGGTTCCTCAAGGGCTTGGGGCATTTATACCCCCAGGTTCGCCGCCCCGCCAAAACCTGGGTCTTCAACCTGGTTTAACCAGACTTATGCTTGCCCCATTTGAGCCACTGACAACATGCTCGCTGAGATACCTGTCCTGAAAGACAGTTTTTTCCTTTTAGCCTTTGCATCGGCCAGACGAGTCTCCGAGCTTCAGGCTCTCACGGTGGACCCACGGTATACTGTGTTTCGCAATGACAAGGTGCAGTTGTGACCATGTCCGGCCTTCCTTCCTAAGGTGCTGTCGACCTTTCATATCAACCGGGCTATCTTCCTTCCGGTCTTCTTTCCGAAGCCACATTCATCGCGAAGGGAGTACATTTGCCCTCCCTAGATGTCCATAGGGCACTCGCTTTTTATATCAAGCGGACAAAGCCCTTTCGTACACCCCAACTGTTCGTTGTACTGGCAGACCGGATGAAGGGCCTACCTGTCTCCTCCCAGAGGTTTTCCTCTTGCACCTCCTGTGACTTGGCCCATGTTCCATCGAGCCAACTTACTGCTCATTTCACCAGGGCTCAGGCTTCTTCTGCTACCTTCCTGACTCACATACCCTTCCAGGGGCTATGTCGTGCACCTTTGCCTCATTGGTCCAACAGTCCAGAGATGATGCAGCCTTTGGCTCAGCAGTTGCATTCTGCAACATCTCACTCTGACCCCACCGCCTACGTAAGGCTTGGGAATCACCTAACTGGAATGCATATGAGCAATCACTCGAAGAAGAGAAGACGGTTACTCACCGTTGTAACCGTTGTTCTTCGAGATGTGTTGCTCATATCTATTCCAGACCCGCCCTCCTTCCCCACTGTCGGAGTAGCCAGCAAGAAGGAACTGAGGAGCGGACGGGTCGGCAGGGGTATATATCTGGTGCTACAGCGGCGCCACTGCAGGGGGCGCCCAGCCAACCCACCGAGTGTTGCTAGGGTAAAAATCTTCCGACGAATGTGCATGCGGCATGCACACACCTAACTGGAATGGATATGAGCAACACATCTTGAAGAACAACAGTTACAATGGTGAGTAACCGTCTTTTCTGTTTCCCAGCCAGGATTAGCTTTTGATCCAAGTGGTTAGCCAGATTTGGGTTCTTGTATGTTCTAGCTAGGAAGGGAGATTGATGATAGAGCCTGTGACACTCTGTACCTCATGTGACACCCTGTACCCCATGTTCACCACTTTTATATGATTATGATATATTTTGTACAAAGTATACCTTATGCAGTATCTTTTGAAAACTCATAATCTGCTGAATATCATTGTCTTGTTACAATGTGTGTAACAACACTGCACATAAAACTATGAGATTTTACTTTATGGTTATTACTGAAATATATTGTATTTCTGGGTAATGCCAAAAAGCCAGTTTCTCAGAGACAAAGGCACACTTGTATGCCAACAAGGTGCTAAAGAGCCATTACCTATATAATTGGACATTCACCAGCAGAGGGGAAGGTATTTGCAATTCAGCTGAAGGACAGCTTCAGCTCATGTATGCATTGGAACTGCCTGACCCCTTTACCTAGCAAGGATTTTTCCAGCACAAAGGGTTGGAGGATAGGAAGGGGCGGGGGGATGTCCCCAGGCACTCCTCCTCTCCACCTCTCTTCTTTCTGCTCATGGCAACAATGAATATCTAAGGACACTGAATCAAGGGGAGCGGTCCAGGCTGGAAGAAATGTATTACAACCTGTGAAATGTATGACAGCTAATGGTCAGACAGCCTATTTTGCTTTTAGAACTATCAGCCTTGGTAAGGTTTAGGAATTAGTTTGTGGTTTTATCTTTTTATTTCTTTTGTAACCAGTTCTGACCTTTATGCCTCATCACTTACAGTCACTTAAGCTCTATCTTTTTCTAATGAATAAATTTATTGTGTTGTTTTATCTAAACCAGTGGGTGTGTTTGAAGTGTTTGGGAAACTTCTACTTGAGTTAACAGAGGCTGGTGCACAAACATTACCCATCGTTGGAATGTCAGACTGTCCATGCGCTTATACTGCTCAGTAGAATTCTGAGGACACAGGACACACATTTCTGGGGGGCAAGGCTGGGGCTGGTGGTATGCAGGTGTCGCCCTGTATATAATTCATGAATGGCTGGGCATAGCACTCATGTAGTCAGCTTGGGGTGACTTTGCAGGCTAGTGGCTGTGCGTGAGCAGAGGCCTGGGGGGGTTGTTGCTGAGTCAAGCACCCTAGTTGTGGTGCTAAGGGGACACAGCAGCCCAGCAGTTCAGATTGCACCTAGGGAATGTCACAGAGCCAGGTATATTCTTTGATGCCGTCTTATTTATACCCAGCACTATGTGCCCCAAAATCTCTCTCTCTTCGCTTTCTCTCAGGACCACATTACCAGCACTTCTGTCACTGTCTGCTTGGCTTTTGGGATGCTTCTGCCTGTCTGTCTGTCTTGGGCCACGTGGGTCAGCTTCTGCTCAAGCTTTTCCATGTGCCTGTGTTTTGGGCGCTACTGCTGCTGTTTCAGCCACCGATTACATGGCTTTTTTACATTTACCCTGAATACAAAGTGGTGGTTACACCTGACCCATAGCAACAAGGTAGAACCCAACACGTAACAGTATCCAGCAGAAACTCACAGGGGACAAAAGCCAAATAGGGCGATTATGAATCGGAGGAGGTCACATTGTCTGTGTAACTGTGCTGCTGGTGTTTTTTAGGGCTGGATTGGCCTCTCGCCATGGCTTACCCTGGAGCTTCAACAATTGAGATGCCAGCCATGGGCCGCCCTCTCCGGCTGGGGATGCTGTACGACTGCCGCAGCGACACTCTCATACCAGGTACGCTTAGAGCTGCACCAAACACACTTGTATTTGTTCGTTGTAGTTTATGGACTTCTTGCCAACTTACCTACCCTGCGGGACCCTTTCAACATAACACCTGGCTCACTCTTTGCCTCTTTACAATGTCATCAGTTGTGAGACTGGAAAGTGGCTGGTTAGATCTAAAACCAAGACGTTTAGTGATAAATGAATGAAACGTTTAAAGAGTCCTTAGAAAAAAGCATTTTCCAGAAACTTATTAGACAATAAGTTCAACTGCTTAGATAAAACCTACACGTTAATTTGAGAGAAGCACTAAGAGCAGCTTGAGAAATGTTCAAACAAGCTGTTCATTTCGTCTTAGGTAACAGGCAACCTCCTTCAAGCAGCAAAGCAAGATGGTCAGGTGGTCCCAGTTCTTGCTCACTGGTGTGGGGAAATATAACATTTCCGTAACCTCTTCCCCAGTGTTCCTGTGCTCTCTATTCTGGCATAATGGGTACTAAGTCTGACAGGAAAGATGGTCGAGGAGGGAGCTGCTCAGGATCTCAGGAGACACATGTGACCTTGGGCTAGTCACTTAATCTTTCTGGGCCTCAGGTCTCCATCTCTAAAACTGGAATAATGATACTTCTCCACCTTACAGGGGTGTTGTGAGAATAAATACATTAAAGAGTGTGAGGTCATAGAAGTGCCTAGGTCGTCGACCCCTTTCCTGCCTAGTTTAGTTTGGATTTTATTATATTATAAAACTACTCTTATCTTATATTATCATCATATTATTATTCTCTATTTCTAACTCCCGCACCCCTCCAAACCAATAGGCAGTTCTCCTGAACAAGACCAACAAAACAAATTTGGAGTTTCTTAGCCAAGCCAATTTAGGCCAAAGATGAACCAAAGAAGTTGGGATTATTTTTTTATACAAGAACTTCAGGTAAAATGTTCAGAAATTGTAATTTTTTTCTGTTTGGTAACAAACTTCCCAGAAAAAAATTGCCCTGGGATGAGATGTTGCATGGGAAATGTATTTAATATCTGCAGTGCAGTAAGGCTTAGAGACTCCAGGGAAGGACCAGGACTTATTTGTGTTAGACGCTCTACAAGCAGGCAGTGAATAGAGACTCCCTGCCCTGGAGAGCTCACATTCTATGAATGTGATATAACACAACATGAACATAAGAACGGCCGTACTGGGTCAGACCAAAGGTCCATCCAGCCCAGTATCCTGTCTACCAACAGTGGCCAATGCCAGGTGCCCCAGAGGGAGTGAACCTAACAGGCAATGATCAAGTGATCCCTCTCCTGCCATCCATCTCCATCCTCTGACGAACAGAGGCTAGGGACACCATTCCTTACCCATCCTGGCTAATAGCCATGACTTAATTGTCATCACGCAACTTGGTGGGATAAATCTCATGATTCAAATATTGGTATAGAGAGGTATGGCTTGTTGAGGAAGGACAGGCAGGGGAAAAAAGGGAGGTGGGTTTGCATTATACATCAAGAATATATACACTTGTTCTGAGGTCCAGAAGGAGGTGAGATGCAGACCAGTTGAAAGTCTCTGGGGGAAGATAAGAAGGGAAATAAACGGGTGATGTCATGATAGGGGTCTGCTGTATACCACTAAATAAGGAGGAGAAGGAGGTGGATGAGGCATTTCTAAAACAAATAACAAACATTCAAAACACAAGACCTGGTAGTAATGGAGAATTTTGCTACCCAGACATGTGCTGGAAAAGTGCTATGGCAAAACATAAAATATCAAATAAGTTCTTGGCATGTATTGGGGACAACTTTTTGTTTGAGAAGGTGGATGAAGTCACAAGGGGAACAGCCATTTTAGATTTGATTCTGACTAACATAGGAAGAAGAATAGCAAGAGGCCAATATGGCTTCATCAAGAACTTTAATGACCTGAAAATCAAAAAGTAATCCTACAAAACATGTAAACATGGACAGTTTGCTAAGCATGTAGGAACACAACCAGAAAGGCTAAGGTACAAAATAAGTTACACCAGGAAGTGTCATAATAGGTAATAAGAAGAGGTTCTTTTAATACATTAGGAGCGAGAGGATGATGAAGGAAAGTGTAAGTTCACAATGTAACAGGGAAGGAGAGCTGATAACTGATGACATCAAGAAGACTGAGATGTTTAATGCCTATTTTACTTCAGTCTTCACTGAAAAGGTTAATGATGACCAGATACTCAATACAATTAACGTTAACAACAAGGGGGAAGGAACGCAAACCAAAACAGGGAAAAGAAGAGGTTAAAGAAATATTTCAATAAGGTAGATGTATTGAGGTCAGCAGGGCCTGATGACATTCATCCTAGGATACTTAAGGAACTAGCCGAAGCAATCTTGGGACTGTTAGCAATCAGAAGAGAACTCATGGAGGACGAGTGAGGTACCGGAGGACTGGAGAAGGGCAAGCACAGTGCTGTTCTTAAAAAGGGGAACAAAGAGGACCTGGGAATTATAGACTAACTTTGATTTTCAAAAAAGGCTGGATAGCCATTTCTTTTGGATAGTTTAGACACAACAAATCCTACATCTTGGCAGGGGGTTAGACTAGATGATCCTTAGTCTCTTCTAACCCTTTAGTGTGTGTGTTTGTCCTTGAGATGAGCTTGTTGCTTGACTGAAGTCTATAGTGTGGTCTGTTTGTTTGGGGACCGTGTGCTGAGCCTAGTGGCCTGCTAGGCAAGGCTCAGATCTTCTTAACGAGGTTTTGATTCCCAAGCCTTTTAGCCCCCATCAACCCTTAACCAGGGGCGGGGCTACTCAGGGAGAACAGGGTTAAATAGTCGACTCCTAAGTGACCCGAGGAGATAGCAACCAGGAGCAGCTAACAGGCGAGTTTTGCGAGGGAGTTGAGTGGGAGGGAGGGGCACTAGATACCCTTCATTAACATTTTTTAAATTAAAAGGCAATAAACGTTCACTGATAAAAACAAAACAACAATAAAGGAACGAGGTGCAGGAGTAAAAAGAGAATGCAGGTGGAAGTCCAGCAACAGAGTGGGGCTACCCAGTTTATTACACCCAATGCACCATGTCTGATTACCTGCCCTATGGGCGGGTGGCGTATGTGTGCATTCAGGGCAAGGAGCTCCTGGCCCTCAGAGACCATGTACGGGCTTTGGAGACCAGAGTGGCTGAACTGGAGGAGCTAAGGGAGCCAGAGAGGTACATAGATGAGACTTTCTGGTAAACAGTAGACCTGTCCCACCTCCAGTCTGACAGCCTCTGTGCTGTTGAGGCGAATGAAAGCCTCAGGAAAGGAAGTCAAGTATCAGAGGGGTAGCCGTGTTAGTCTGGATCTGTAAAAAGTGACAGAGTCCTGTGGCACCTTGTAGACTAACAGACGTATTGAGTGTAAGCTTTCATGGGTGAATACCCACTACGTCTGTTAGTCTATAAGGTGCCACAGGACTCTTTGTCGCTTTCTTCAGGGAAGGAAAGCATCTAACTGGAGCAGAGGGAAACAATCCCATAGTTGGGACTCTCCTACCACATGATGTTGTGGTATCCTCTCGCACTGAGGATACCTCTCCGGGGTAGGGAATTCCAGCTATTAGGAAGAGACAGGTAATAGTAATGGGGATTCGATCATTAGAAATATAGATAGCTGGGTTTGCGATGACATGGAGAACCGCATAGTGACTTGCCTGCTTGGTGTGAAGGTTGTGGATCTCTTGAGGTATCCAGATAAGGTTATGAGTAGTGCTGGGGAGGAGCCGTTGGTCTTGGTACATGTAGGTACCAATGACATAGGGAAAGATAGGAGAGAGGTCCTGAAAGCCAAATTTAGGCTGCTAGGTAAGACACTGAAGTCCAGGACCTCCACAGTAGCACATGCAGGGCCAAGTGAACAGGCAGAACTTCAGGGACTCAATGCATGGATGAGATGATGGTGTAGAGATGAGGGGTTTAGATTTATTAGGAAATGGGGAACCTTTTGGAAAAGGGGGAGCCTATACAGGAAGGATGGGCTTCACCTAAACTAAAATGGAACCAGATTGTTGGCACTTAAAATTAAAAAGGTCGGAGATCAGTTTCTAAAAGGGCTGGGGAAGCCGACACATGGTTCGGACAGAAACATCCTGTCAGGGTTCCCTCCCCACTCTGAACTCTGGGGTACAAATATGGGGACCCACAAGAAAGACCCCCTAAGCTTATATTCCACCAGCTTAGGTTAAAAACTTCCCCAAGGCACAAATTCCTTTCCTTGTCCTTGGATGGTATTGCTGCCACCACCAAGTGATTTAAACAAACTTTCAGAGATGGGCCACTTGGAGCCTTATCTCCGCCCAAATATCCCCCCAAGCCCCTTCACCCCCTTTCCTGGGTAGGCTTGAGAATAATATACTAACCAATAGGTTACAAAGTGAGCACAGATCAAACCCCTGGGTCTTTAGGACACTGAAAATCAATCAGGTTCTTAAAAAGAATTTTATTTAAATAAAAAAGGTAAAAGAATCACACCTGGAAAATGATGGAAAAGGATGGAAGGTAACTTCACAGGGCAAATAAAAAGATTTAAACCACAGAGAATTCCTCTCTAGGCTTAGCGTCAAAGTTACAAAAAACAGGAATAAAACTCCCTCTTAGCACAGGGAAAATTCACAAGCTAAAAGAAAAGATAACCTAATGCATTTCTTTTCCTTTACTTACAGTTTTTGTAATTCTAGATGCTTATTTCAGGTAGGGTTTTAGGCAGTGGTTTTTCCTGCCCTGGTCCCTCTCTGTCCCAGAGAGAACAACAAAGAGAGCACAAAGAAAACCTCCCCCCACAGATTTGAAAGTATTTTCTTTCCTTATTGGTCCTTTTGGTCAGGTGCCAACCAGGTTATTTGAGCTTCTTAACCCCTTACAGGTAACGGAGGGATTTAAGGCTACCCTTAGCTGTATGCTTATGACACAACCCTTAGGAAAGAATCTATTAATAGAGATTCTCTATGTCCTAGTGATGAGGGGGGGGGATGGAAGATTATAAAATATGGGTAGAATCTGATGAGGAACAGCTAAAAAGTGACTTTTTAAAACACGATTACATACCAATGCTAGAAGTCTAAATAATAAGATGGATGAACTAGAGTGCCTAGTATTAAATGAGAATATGGATATAATAGGCATCACAGAAATGAGGATAATGAGTGAAATGAGGATAATCAATGGGACACAGTAATACCAGGGTACAAAATATATTGGAAGGACAGAACACTATATTTGAAAGAAAGCATCGAGTCAAATGAAGTAAAAATCTTAAACCAAACCAAACTGTACCATAGAATCTCTATGGACAGAAATTCCATGTTTGAATAATAAGAATAAAGCAGTAGGGATATATTACCGACCACTTGACCAGAATGGTGATAGTGACTGTGAAATGCTCAGGGAGATTAGAGAGGCTATTAAAATAAAAAACTCAATAATAATGGGGGGATTTCAACTATCCCCATATTGACTGGGTCCATGTCACCTCGGGACAGGATGCAGAGGTAAAGTTTCTTGACACCTTAAATGACTGCTTCTTGGAGCAGCTGGTCCTGGAACCCCCCAGAGGAGAAGCAATTCTTGATTTAGTCCTAAGTGGAGCACAGGACCTGGTCCAAGAGGTCAATATAGCTGGACTTCTTGGTAACAGTGACCATAATATAATAAAATTTAACATCTTTGGGGGGGGAGGGGAACACCACAGCGGCCAGCACTGTAGCATTTAATTTCAGAAAGAGGATGTCAAGGCTGAATCCCCAGTCTGGCACTTCAAGTGCAGAAGGTGGGGGCCCGCAAGGATTCTAAAAATTAATACTGGCCACTCCAGGCTGCTATTAAACTCCCAAGATTACAGCTTCTCTCTGACTTTGGATGGGTAAATGCTGCCACCACCCAAGTGCAAAAACCCCTTTGAGAACTCAGGAAGGTGCACTTGGGAATTCCTCCCTGTGGGGTACCCTCAAGCCTTTTCACTCCCCTCCGGGGAACAGCTGAGAAGAGAAAACAAAGGAAATCAGCTGTTGCCACCAGCTAATTAAACAATATGCACAAACCTCTTAGGGCACAAAAATCCAATCCTGTTCTAAAAAAGGTACATTTTATTAAAAAGCAAAGAAAGAAAATACATCGGGGAACTCAGGCTATTGCTAGATTTTAAAAGAGCAAATACAAGAATTAAGGACCAAAAATATCTTTCTTAAGGTCCAGCTTAAAGGTTACAAGCAAAAGAAAAGCAGCGGGGTTAGCACAGAGGAGTCCACAAGCCATAAAGAAATAAAAGGGATAAACCTAATCGTGTCTTCCTAGACATTTCCTGATCTACTTACATATCTGGGGTTTTAATTGAGTAGCTTTTAGGTATGAACCTGATGATTTTTTCATACCTGGCCGCAAGCTTCTTACAGCAGAGTTCTGCCCTGTTCCCTCGCTCCCGGAGAGCAACCGCAGACAGACAAAAGTTTCAATTTTTAAAAGTTCTAGCCTTCCCATTGGCTCTCCTGGCCTAGTCCCCACTCACGTCTTTTAATCCTTTACAGGTAAAGCAAGTAGAGAACAGCTACTAAAAGGGATTTTATAGCTAACTGGCTGCCTGGGTCCATAAAAGGGAGCTATCCCCCCCTTCCATTTATCACAGGGAACTACACAAAAATGAGAAGGTTAGTTAAACAGACATGAAAAGGCACAGCACCAAAAGTGAAATCCCTGCAAGCTGCGTGAAAAGTTTTTAAAGACACCATAATAGAGGCGCAACTTAAATGTACACCCCTGTCATAGGTTTCACTCCCACTCTGAACTTTAGGGTACAGATGTAGGGACCTTCATGAGAACCCCTAAGCTGAGTTACCAGCTTAGATCTCGTTTTGCTACCACCCCCCACATATATTTGAGTCATTTGGGAAACTCTGTCTTCCCCCCGAAAATCTTTCTCTCCCAAGTACTATAACCCTTCCCTGGGTAGCCTTGAGAGACTCCTCTGCCAATTCCCTGGTGAACACCAATCCAAACCCTTGGATCTTAAAACAAGGAGGAATTACTCATTCCTTTTCTAATACTCACTACTCTGATAAAAGGCTGATTCCTTGTTCTTTTCCACTCTGGCCAAAACTGAAACTGACTGAGACAAAGGGAATTTCCTTCCTTCCTTTTGAAACATCTTGTCCCCCCATTGGTTCCTCTGGTCAGGTGTCAGCTAGGCTAGGTGAACTTCTTAACACTTTAGAGGTAAAAGAGGGATTAACTCTTAACTGTCTGTTTATGACAGCCCCAAATTAAAAAACATAGTAAGAGAACCAAAAAAGTGCCACCATGGCTAAACAACAAAGAAGAGAAGCGGTTAGAGGCAAAAAGGCATCGTTTAAAAAGTGGAAGTTAAATCCTAGTGAGGAAAATAGAAAGGCACTTAAACACTGGCAAACAAAATGTAAAAATACAATTAGGAAGGCCAAAAAAGAATTTGAGGCACAGTTAGCCAAAGACTCAAAAAGTAACAGTGTTGCGTCGCGGTGCCTCTCAGGCGGGCATGGACCGAGCCCATCAATCAATGTGATTGGTAGCCAAAGTCATTTATTTCTCTCCAGCATGCTCTTATATACAATTATAACAGGCAATCAAGCAATTGCTAATTGGTTAATAAAATACACACAGCCACAGCTGTAACTTCATAGGGTAATTGTCATTCTGTACAACTTTCTAATTTATTATCCTGTTTACTGCCCACTTGCAGATAAGAGCCAGCCCAAGGCCAACATCTCAGGCACAGCTCACAGCCTAATTAGCCCGTCCTCAAAGTCTAAACAACTCAGCTTCTCACATTCCGTTCCCACATCTCCCCCCTCTTTTCAAAATCAAAAGGAGGAAAAAGGGTGAAGGCATTAGCAAAACATTCCCAACTCATAATATCAATACTACAATCTACACAAACCAAAGCTAAAAAGCAAATAAAAACACCAACTGCCTAACTAAACCGTAACAATATCTTCCGCAGTGCCCTACTTTTACCTATTACTTCCCTCCTCCAGGTAACGCAAGTGGCCCAAGGGGCCAGGAGGGTTCTGCCAATCTGCGTGCCACACAACAGCAACGGCGGCCACACAAATAGCAAAAATACAAAAGGCAAACAGCAAAAATACACAGCATCCCTCTGTTCTTGTGACCACACTACTGTAACTTTCCACCAAAGGAGGATAGGGAAAATGCAACCCCACATCCGCATCTCCCCCTCTATTCCAAAACACACAAAAAAAGGGCATGCAAAGCAAAGCAAAAAAATTAATAACAATAACCAATAAACAAAACAAAAACAAAAACAAATAGTACTTCCTTAATCTATAGGGCTCATCTATAACCATGCAATTCATAACATACAACACCAACAACATCAGACAAAACAAACATAAATTAACAAAAATAAAACAAATAAATGGTAAAAATTCGGCAGGGTTCCCCCATTCTCTATTGTACACCAACCTGTGACAAATTTCTATTACCAATTCATCCCTCAGATGTCAGGTGATCAAGCTGACACTGAGGGGGGGGGGGGGTCACAGCAAAAAAACACAACATAAACCACATAAACATCTTAACACCACATCAATTCTGGCCAGAAAGACACACCACAAACAAACAAAACATAAATTTAAACTCCATAATAAATGCATGGTACATTAAATACTATACAGCTAACATCAATTCTCTTAAATATCTAAAAAACAAAAACAAATATAACCCCTACTGAGCAATCAATCATTACTTAAAATACACAGATACCCTTATTAATTTCAGGCAAGACAGGGAAATTACTTCATCAATTAAATCATTTACAATAATACAATTGCATCCTGGCTTACTTCTAAATTCAAAGCTATTCACAGCTTAAAATTTTTTACTTATAAATTCTACCATAAAACACTGAAAAAAAGAAACATCACCACTTATATGCCCTTAAGCCTAATACAATTTCAATTACATAACACTATATACATTCTTTAGCTAATACAACAAAATTATTCATAACCAAACAATTACAAACTAATTTCTTGCCTAAATTTATTTACAAACATTTCAAAAACACCAAAAACTTTACTCTTCAGCATCTTTACAAAATTCAACTGCTGTTCCCTCTAGCAATCACAGAGTTAACTTTTTACTCTGCCTTAAATTACTCGCTTGTATTTCAACAACCACCTGTCTCAACTAAATCACCATTCTAAATATCCTCTTGAATATTTAAAATCCCCATGTTCATGCTCAATTACCTTTTCTATCAACTACTCCCTCAAGGTTTCCAACCAGTTTTCCAAGCTTGTTGTCTATTGCCTGGCCGCCTGGGCCCGATCCTTTTTTCCTTATCAAGGTTTCTGTCTATTGCCTGGCTGCCTGGGCCCGATCCTTTTTTCCTTATCAAGGTTTCTGTCTATTGCCTGGCCGCCTGGGCCCGATCCTTTTTTCCTCTTGCTAAACCGTTCCTTTCATGAACACTAACCTATCCCACTATCAATTTAGCTATGAGGGTGTACCTTATAACTAGCCCCTACCCTTCTGATCTCTTCTATAAACAATTATCTGTACTTTCCCACTGTGGGGGCTACATTCTCATGCATATAACTTTAATTACAACATCTGCATTCAGCCTATCTATATAATATTGGCTACATCTAATATCAAACAATCATACAACTGCCAATAATCAGCACATAATACAAAATTTACAAAAATCTAATAAAGCTAACAAAAACACTTAACATAAAAATACTAAAATCACATAAATTCAAAACCATCCTCCTAAATTACCTAGATTTATGCCTAATAATACCATAAACTCCCCCCCTTTGAGAATACTCAACAAACCTTTTGGCTGAGTTTTCTCAAACTTTAAAAACAAAAACAATTAAGCTCTAGAAAATCGGGGTTAGTAATGGGAGGGGGTAATACCATTTACAATCCAATTAGGGAGGGCAATACATGCTAAAAAAAAATTCCACAACACAGGACGCAGCCTGTAGAATAAACCCCAAAATCCAATCAATACCACATTTTTCAGCAGGAGTCCCAAATTTCTTCCGCCTGTGTACAATTCTTCGTTTCTTCACCAGGGCCAGTTCTCAATGTCCTTTTAGTCAGGAATTTCTGGACTTTGGCAATGTCAATAATGTGAGCGTTTTTTCTTCTTTTCCACCACCGTTGTGGTTCAGCTTCTACGGGGAAAATTACCAAAACATTATTCTGTAGTGGTTTTGCTTCTTGGAGTTGGTTTTGCTTCTTTTAAAAAGAAATCCAATAACACAATGGGGGCTGCAGCGGACAAGGGAGAGGTTAGTCAGCACGTCACCTTGTCCTTTTTTCCTGCTGTTTAGAAGCACAATGAAGCTAAATAAAAAAAAATAAACCAATCATCAGTAGTAAAATCCTCCTGATGTAAAGGGGTCTTTTTGCAGTAAAAATCATGGGTCCAAGCAGTCAGTCTCCTGGTTGCAAAATGGCAGGGCTGCTCGGATCTTTGGGCAGCTCTTCCATACCTGTGAAAGGAGACAGCTAACACATTCCGTAGTGCCTGGCAGGGTTTTGCAGCTCTCATTAGCTTTTTTGGGCCCAGTCAAGCCCCGGCTTTTCCTTGGCTGTCCACCAAGTCTTAGCTGAACGGCGTGTGTCCTTGACTGGGGCGAGAAAAGAATGAGCTTTCTTGGGTTAAATCATTCTGTTCTCTCTCCTTCCCTGCTTGGCTTCTTTTAATCTGTGCAGCCTGTGTCAAAACACCCAGCTGTTGCTGCTCATACCGGAGAAGCATAACGGTTTTCCCGGCACTGTCCCAGGCTTAGACCAGCCAGCGTAGGACGCCTTCTCCAGGCTCCTGCCAAAACAACTTACTTGCTTGTAGGTCCGAACGACCTCCGGGGCCACGGCACGAGCCTCTGCCTGCACCGTGCACTCCAAAGTCTTCCCGTCCAGGGCTCGCTTCCAGCGGAGCACCTCCTCACGAGCCTCTACCTGCTCACGAGCCTCTGCCTGCGCCATGCACTCCAAAGTTTTCCCGTCCAGGGCTCGCTTCCAGCGGAGCACCTCCTCACGAGCCTCTGCCTGCTCCCCCTCTTTCCACAATGATCCAGCTGGAAGACCTTGCATTTGATTTAACTTATTATAAATGGCCTGCAGCTGTTGACCCCGGCGCTCCATTGTCTTATAAAAAGCATTAAACTGGGTAAACTGAATAGGTGTAGTCAAATTGGGATAGACCTGTGATGGCACGTGTCTCACCCGAGCCTCCTTTGTTTCCCCGCATTCGTGACACCCCCAGGTCCCGTGGACACGGCATGGCTTGGGAGGGGGCGCATACGGCAAAGCTGTTTTCACAGGCTTGGGCGTATCGGGGGGTAGCGGGACCGTAGCAGGATTAGTTATATCGGGGCCGAGGGCCACATTGGAGGGTAATGGAACCATAACAGGGGCAACATTATCCAGGTCAGAAGCCAAAGGTATCACTGTGTCCTCGCCACCGAAAAACTCCCTGTCTCCAACCGGCAACACAGAAGGCATTTCGGGTGTTGGGCGGAAAAGCTTAGGAAGGGCCGCCTGCACTCCTGCCTCGGCCGTGAGAGTTTTTACTATCTTCTTTGTCTTATTCCATACTGGACTCAGGGAAAAGGCTTCCTTATCGCCCTGAGCCACCGACTTCCAAAGCTTGGAGCCTAGCCGCTCCCACACAGTTTTATTAAAAATTGTACCCGGCTTAACAAAAAGTTCCCTTCTCTGTCCCCACCGCAGCAGGCGGGATAACGTATCAGAGGGGAGCTTTTCTCCCTGCCGCTTCATAATGTGCAATAAAGGCTTCTGTGTTATCTTTTCTTCCGCTGATACAGCAGTTCCCATGTTAGCTGCTCTGCCCTTCCTCCGCGGCTTATAGCCGCCGCTTTCCTCCGCGACTTATAGCCGCCCTTCTCCGCCGCGGCTTATAGCCGCTCTCCTCAGGGCTCAGGTGCGCCTCTCTTTTCGGACGCCCGGGGGCTTCTCCAGCACTCCCCGCCGCAGCTCCTCCGCCTGGAACAGGCCACCGACTCTAGGCCTCCGACACTATCATCATTCGATTCGAATCACGTCGGGGTCACCATTTGTTGCGTCGCGGTGCCTCTCAGGCGGGCATGGACCGAGCCCATCAATCAATGTGATTGGTAGCCAAAGTCATTTATTTCTCTCCAGCATGCTCTTATATACAATTATAACAGACAATCAAGCAATTGCTAATTGGTTAATAAAATACACACAGCCACAGCTGTAACTTCATAGGGTAATTGTCATTCTGTACAACTTTCTAATTTATTATCCTGTTTACTGCCCACTTGCAGATAAGAGCCAGCCCAAGGCCAACATCTCAGGCACAGCTCACAGCCTAATTAGCCCATCCTCAAAGTCTAAACAACTCAGCTTCTCACATTCCGTTCCCACATAACAGCAACTTTTTTTTAGTACATCAGAAGCAGGAAGCTGGCTAAACAACCAGTGGGGCCACTGGACAATTGAGGTGCTAAAGGAGCATTCAAGGATGATAAGGCCATTGCAGAGAAACTAAATGAATTCCTTGCATCAGTCTTCACAGCTGAGGATGTGAGGGAGATTCCCAAACCTGAGCCATTGTTTTAAGGTGACAGATCTGAGGAACTGTCCCAAATTGACATATCATTAGAGGAGGTTTTGGAACAAATTGATAAATTAAACAGGCTCAGGAATAAGTCACCAGGACCAGATGGTATCACCCAAGAGTTCTGAAGGAACTCAAATGTGAAATTGCAGAACTACTAATGGTAGTATAGAACCTACCATTTAAATGAGCTTCTGTACCAGATGACTGGAGGGTAGCTATTGTAATGCTAATTTTTAAAAAAGGCTCCAGAGGTGACCCCAGCAAAAGCAGGCCTGTAAGCCTAACTTCCGTACTGGGCAAATTGTTTGAAACTACAGTAAAGAACAAAATTATCATAGATGAACGTGATTTGTTGGTGAAGAGTCAACATGTTTTTTGTAAAGGGAAATCATGCCTCACCAATCTACTAGAATTCTTTGAGCGGGTCAACAAGCATGTCATCAAAGTGATCCAGTGTATATAATGTACTTAGATTTTAAAAAGTCTTTGACAAGGTCCCTCATCAAAGGCTCTTAAGTGAAGTAAGCTGCCATGGGATAAGAGGGAAGGTTCTCTCCTGGATCAGTAACTTGTAAAAAGATGGGAAACAAAGGGTGAGAATAAATGGTCAGTTTTCAGAGTGGAGAGAGGTAAATAGTGGTGCCCCCCCAGGGATCTGCACTGGGCCCAGTCCTATTCAACATATTCATAAATGATCTGGAAAAAGCAGTAAACAGTGAGGTGGCAAAATTTGCAGATCATACAAAACTACTCCAGATTGTTAAGCCCAAATCAGACTGTGAAGAGCTACAAAGGGATCTCACAAAACTGGGTGACTGGGCAACAAAATGGCAGATGAAATTCAATATCAATAAATGTAAAGTACTGCACACTGCAAAAACATAATTTCAACTATACATATAAAATGATGGGGTCTCAATTAGCTGTTACCACTCAAGAAAGAGATCTTGGAGTCATTGTGGGTAGTTCTCTGAAAATATCCACTCAATGTGCAGTGGCAGTCAAAAAAGCCAACAGAACGTTGGGAATCATTAAGAAAGGGATAGATAATAAGACAGAAAATAACATATTGCCTCTATATAAATTCATGATATGCCCATATTTTGAATACAGTGTGCAGATGTGGTCACCCCATCTCAAAACAGATATACTGGACTTGAAAAAGGTTCAGAAAAGGGCAACAAAAATGATTAGGGGTATGGAATGGCTTTCATATGAGGAGAGATTAAGAAGACTAGGACTTCTCAGCTTGGAAAAGAGACAACTAAGGGGGGGATATGCTTGGGGAGAGGGATAGCTCAGTGGTTTGAGCATTGGCCTGTTAAACCCAGGGTTATGAATTCAACCATTGAGGGGACCACTTAGGGATCTGGGGCAAAATCAGTACTTGATCCTGCTAGTGAAGGCAGGGGACAGGACTCAATGACCCTTCATGGTCCCTTCCAGTTCTATGAGATAGGTATATCTCCCTTTAAAAATAATCTATAAAATCATGACTCATGTGGAGAAAGTAAATAAGGAAGTGCTATTTTCACCTTCTCATAACACAAGAACTAGGGGTCACCATATGAAAATAATAGGCAGCAGGCTTAAAACAAACAAAAGGAAGTATTTTTTCACACAACACACAGTCAACCGGTGGAACTCCTTGCCAGAGGATATTGTGAAGGCCCAGACTACAACAGAGTTCAAAAAAGAACTAGATAAGTTCATGGAGGATAGGTCCATCAGTGGCTATTAGCCAGGATGAGCAGAGATGGTGTCCCCAGCCTCTGTTTGACAGAAGCTGGGAATGAGCGACAGGGGTTGGATCACTTGATGATTCCCTGTTCTGTTCATTCCCTCTGGGGCACTTGGCATTGGCCAGTGTCAGAAGACAGGATACTGGGCTAGATGGACCTCTGGTCTGACCCAATATGTTCTTATTATTCTGTAAACTGGTGTGGCGCCGAACCTGGCATTGCAAATCTCTTGCTAATCCTGATACAATATTATACTTGCACATGGAGACCATGGTGATCAGTACCTTAAATTATTACTGTTTGTGTGGCAGTAGCCCCCATGGGCACTAATCCAGGATCATGGCCTCATTACTAGTCAGTGTCTGTATGCACAGTATAAAATGGCAGCTCCTGCCCCAAAGAGCTTAAAGTCTAGCTTGTGATGGAGTGAGACAGATGGGAATGGAGGAGGAGAGACTGATGTAAGAGCGAAGCTAGCGCATTGTCAGACAGAGAGCCAGCTGGATAGATGGAGATTGAAGTGGAGGGTCAGATGACAGGGCACATTGATTTGAGCCCTCAGTGCTGTGTTCTTGTTCTCCTGGTGTCTCTTTAATAGGAGGCAACTTTATTAAATGAAATTGCAACAATTTCTTATCCTCTGCATTGATGACTGACTATGTGCTTGGGTGGAATTTTCAGGTATCACTTTATGGGGCATTGAGGCCCTTAAGAGAGATGTGGAGACAATGCCAAAGCACAATACTGAATTCCAGATCATTGCATCTGACACCATTGAAGATAAGGCCTCAGCCCTCAGTCTGTCTGGATCCCTGAAGGCCAGTCTCCTGGGGGGGATGGTGGAAGTAGGTGGATCTGCAGCATTTTTAAATGATACAAAGAAATCAAAAAATCACGCTCGAGTTGCTCTCCACTACTCGGTGACAAACAGGTTTGAGCACCTGACTATGAGCCAGTTGGGGACCGAGAACGTCTCTTACCCTGCTGTGTTTGACCAAGGCACAGCCACCCATGTGGTCACAGCTGTGCTGTACGGGGCGCAGGCTTTCTTCGTGTTTGATCGGGAAGTTTCTTCATCAGAGAGTGTGCAAGAGATAGAGGGGGAAATGAAACTGATGATAGAAAAGATCCCAAAGATGTCCGGAGGAGCAGAGGTGTCTGGGGAAAAGGGGAACAAGGCAGAAGAAAAAGCTGAAAAATTCAGTTGCAAATTTTATGGCGATTTTGCCCTGGAGAACAATCCGGTTACTTACCAAGATGCCATGGAAGTTTACTCCACTCTCCCTAAGCGGCTTGGAGTCGCTGGTGAGAACGCTGTACCGGTGCGAGTCTGGCTGTACCCGCTGAGCAAGCTGGATTCCAGAGCCGCTCAGCTAGTGCGTGAGATCAGCTCGGTGCTGATTTATGATGCTCAAAGTGCCATGGAGCACCTGACCGAGTGCGACGTCCGATGCAATGACATGGTGAAGGACAGAACGGCTACAACCTTCCCTGAGATCCAGAGGAAAATCCAGCAATTCAGAGATCTGTGTAAACAACACAGACAGACCTTCCAAAAAGAGCTAGCTAGAACCCTGCCCTCTATCCGTGGAGGCGGAGCAGAGGAAGGGGCCCTGGTGGAGATTTTAACCACCAAGGAGCAATCGCCATATAGTACCCAGAGACTCAATGAATTTCTGGAGAATAAACAGGAAGAAATGGATTTTATCAATTCCTACCTGGCTGAGCTAGAGGAGGTGGAAGTCATATCCTCCAGGAGTGAGCTACAGCGTATAGTTCTCAGCCACAGGCATAATTGTGTTGTCTGTCTGGCACTCACTTCATTGCACAATGAGGAATCGTATTTATCAGAATTGAACCTTTGGCTGCGGAGACAATTTATGAAGAACATTCATGTTCCAGCATTAGCCAGTTCTGTCTGTGAGACACCAAAATCCAAACAGTGGTTTGAGGATGAAGAGATAAGAAGAAAAGCACGACAAGCCGTAAAGTCCTTCTCTTACTTTGCTCGTGTCAATAAATCTAACGGGAAGATTCGGTTCATTGTGGCCTCTGTTCCAGACAAGGACAATCCAGGAGCTTCCATTTACCTGTATGAAGATGGAGATGTGGTCAGTACCAACTTTGAGTTTCCATCAAAACCTCTCCCTTTACTGTGTGATGGAATCAGACATGACCGTGTGCAGCTCACGTTTAACCCAGCAGCCTATGGCAGGGCTGAGATATCCGGCTATCGGGCAGAGTACAGAATTGTAGGGCAGGAGAACTGGGCGGCTGTGACTGTAAATAACACACAAGAAACATTCACAGTGACAGGGCTCCGTGCAAACACCGAGTACCAGTTCCGATACGCTGCAGTGAGCAAACCAGGGCTCAGCGAGAGCAGCAACGTGAGTGATCCTGTGAAGACCCTTTCCCCTACCAGCCCCCCTGGGAAGCCTGTAGCAACTGCTGTAGATTCATCTGCCGTAACTCTGACCTGGCAGAGTCCAAGTGTCACTGGAGATGGAGTCAGTATAAGCGAGTATAAGGTGGAATATAAAGAAGAGGCAGGAGATACGAGTCAGGAGGGGAAAGGCAAATGGCTGGAACGAAGGACAGGAGACAGAACTGAATCTTGTAACGTTGATGGCCTGAGGCCTGAGACGCCCTACAGATTCCGGGTGTCGGCTGTGTGTGCGGACGGAGCTGTGGGTGCCCCAAGTGAGGAGACTCTGATTTCAACACTAAAGTCAGGTAAACACTTAAATATGTTTCCATATTCTTCCTTCAGGTATAGGACCTGGAGGCAGCTGATTCAGGTAAAACTACACTTCTCATTGGAGAGAGACTGAGAGCTCAGTTGCGGAGTGTAGAAGTAACTTCAGAATCAACCTATTTTTATGGTGGTTTATTATTTGCATTGCAGTGGTGTCCTCATGACCCAGTCAGTCTTGGGGGTCCATGGTGCTAGGCACAGTACACAGACATAGTAGCAGACAGTCCCTGTTCTGAAGAGTTTACAATCTACATAAACAGGACAGACATAAGCTGGGAGAGAGGGAGTATTATTATCCCCATTTTACAGATGGAGAATTGAGCCCCAGAGAAATTAAGGTTCAGATCTACAAAGACACTTAGGTGCCTAAACCCCAGATTTAGGCACCACGGCAACCCACTAAACCCTTGCTTGGCTACTGCTGAAACCTGTAGGTGTTTAAATTTTCAGGGTAAAACTTCCCTACACACCTGAGTTTCTGTTCCTGGGCATGTGCCCTCTGGCCTTACTCTGCCTAAGCCCCAGCATGAGCCACAAACCAGTGTATAAACTCCTGTCTTTCCTTGAAGGGCCCAACCTGGCAGGCATGATCTCAGCAGGATAACTGGATTGGGCCCCATTCCAATTCCAGCTGAAGGAGGAGGTGGTGATGCTCACATGTGATTTTTAAGCACAGTGGCTAAAGCACTCACTGGGATTCAATTCCCCCTTCTGCTTGAGGCTGGGAGCAGGGATTCGAACTGGGGTCTCCCACACTTTACTCAGAAGAAAGTGTGAACCACTGAGCTATGGGATGTTCTGATGGGTATGTTGGTGGGTCTCTCAAACTCTCCTGTTGAAGGGTGTGACGGAGTCACAGGCCTGATGCTCTGGAACTCCTCTGTATGAAGCCAGCCAGGACTCCAGGTAACGTGACTCCCCTCAGGGCTGTCCAGCGCAAGGAGCCTGCTCGGCTTCGGCCTTCCTGGTCTGACCTCGGCACATTCAGCATCCCTGTTCACACTGCACACTACCCCTTGGTGTGGGAGCCAGAGAGCCCCGCACCCCAGCTCCGCAGTCAGCAGTGCCCCTCAGCCAGCAACGCAAAGCAGAAGGGTTTACTGGTCAGCAGGAACACAGCGTAGAACAGAACTGGTTAGCACAGAAGTCAGTGACTTTCAGCAGAGTCCATCTTGGGGGGATCCTGGGCCAGATGTCCTGGACTCCCCCTCTTACAGCCCTCCCCAGCAGACTGCCCTGGATCCCCCTGCCTGGCCTCCAACATGCCCGTTGCTCCTCCTCTGGTCTTTGTCCTGCTCCTCGGGCAAAAGGTGTCACGTGGGCGCATCCGCCTCCTGGATCTCAGGTTACGAAGGGGGTCAGCCCTCACCTACGTGCAGACAGCTGGGCAGCCTCACCTGCCCTGAGGGCTTGTGACGGGCTGGATCACAGAACCCCCCTGGGATCTGCCACCTGATGTGCCCAGACTATTTCTGCTCCTGCTCTCCCTGCCAGCTCAGGACTCCAGCACCCTGTCCTGCTGAGCCAGACACTCCCGTCTGCTCCCGCACAGACCCAGGGTCTGAATTACTTGCCCCAAAGCTGCAGGCTTAACTGAAAGCAGCTAACAGAAGTGTTCCTGTTTTTAACGCTCCCAATGGGGTCTAAACCCAAATAAATCCGGTTTACCCTGTATAAAGATTTTACAGGGTAAACTCATAAGATATTTGCCCTCTATAACACTGATAGAGAGATATGCACAGCTGTTTATCCCCCCAGATATTAATACATATTCTGAGTTAATTGATTTTATTGAATACAGCAAGTAGGATTTAAGTGGTTCCAAGTATTAACAGACAGAACAAAGTTAGTCACCAAACAAAATAAAATTAAAATGTGCAAATCTATGTCTAATCAAACTGAATAGAGATAATCTCACCCTCAGAGATGCTTCAGTAATTTTTTTTCCCAGACTGGACACCTTCCAGGCCTGGGCACAATTCTTTCCCCTGGTACAGCTCTTGTTCCAGCTCAGGTGGTAGCTGGGGGATTCTTCACGATGGTTCCCGCTTCGTTCTGTTCCACCCCTTTATATATCTTTTGCATAAGGTGGGAATCCTTTGTCCCTCTGGGTTCCCATCCCTCCTCTCAATGGAAAAGCACCAGGTTAAAGATGGATTCCAGTTCAGGTGACATGATCACATCTCACTGTAAGACCCCCCCAAGCCTTCATTCCTCTCAGCCTGACTCACAGGAAGGCCTGCAAACAGAGCCATCTACCGTCAATTGTCCTGGTTGATGGGAGCCATCAAGATTCCAAACCACCATTAATGGCCCACACTTTGCATAACTACAATAGGCCCTCAGAGTTATATTTCATATTTCTAGTCCCATATACAAGAGTGGTACATTTAAACAAATAGGATGATCATGCTCAGTAGATTATAAGCTTTATAATGATACCTTCCAAGAGACCTTTTGCATGAAGCATATTCCAGGTACATTATATTCACCCATTAGCATATTTTTATAAAATCATATAGACTGTAACGTCATAGGCCTCAGCAAAAATCACACACCCTTATCCCCACCACCTAGGCATTGGTGCAGTACTCAGGGAAACTGAGGCACACACAGTATTAGAATAGGACAGTAAGACTCACATGCAACATGACAAGATGAATAAAACCCCACTTCATCACAAAGGGATTCATCTTTGGATAAACAATTAAAGAGTCATTGGAACAGGGGGACTGGACCCTGGTTCTCCCACTGCCTCGGTGAATTCAGACTCACAAGGAACTAGTGGGGGAGGGATAGCTCAGTGGTTTGAGCATTGGCCTGCTAAACCCAGGGTTGTGAGTTCAATCCTTGAGGGGGGCCACTTAGGGATCTGGGGCAAAATCAGTACTTGGTCCTGCTAGTGAAGGCAGGGGGCTGGACTCGATGACCTTTCAAGGTCCCTTCCAGTTCTAGGAGATAGGATATCTCCATTAATTTATTTTAATTTACGCAGGTGTCTAAGCCAACTGACTCGAGGAGAGTGGTTCCCAGCTGTGAATTGTTAGTAGATATAAGTGTCTCCCTGCAGCCTGGAGTGTGCTGCCCATCTCCATGAGAGGGGCGGGGCATAGCAAAAAAACCTTTTGTTGGGATCTCCCATTGGCTAGCTCAGGTGGCTCCCTGCCTACATACAGGTTTTTTGGATCTCATTCTTAGGTGCCGTTCTCTCCCCATGCATTGTACAGAGAATCTAGATGCCTAGCTCAGGCTTTGTGGATCCAAGTGATTTTCTAGGTGTCTAAACGTTAGGCACCGCAACACTTAGCATCACAAGGTCTAAGTCCCTTTGTGGATCTGAGCCTAAGTGACTTGCCCAGTGTCACACAGGCCGTCTGTGGCAGAGCTGGGAATTGTACCCAGAACTCTGTCACAGCCCGGTGGCTTATCCTCAGCACCATCCTTTCTTTCAGAAGAGTGAGTGAGTGTGAGATAAAACCTGCCAGGGGGGACACACCTGTGGGAGGACATTTCTTCATTCTGGAAAGATGAAAGTTTAAAGTGGGACTAAAATAAGTGGTAGGTTTGTTCTCTGGCCATCAGAGATTTTCACCAGCTCTGAACAATATTCTCCTTCCCCTTTTATCTCCTCTAACTCCTTTCACCTTCTCCCTCCGCCCGTTTTCCCCTGGCCTTTCAGGGAAATGCCGTAAATCACTGGAAGAGAGTTCTGAGTGGGAGGAGGGGACACAGGGAAAGGGTTGAAGGGGAGAGGCTGTCTGGACACACACATCCAGATTCTCCCCCTGGCCCCTCTGAAGGGCTGTTTAGCTGGTTATGCTGGTGATGAGAAATGCAACGCGTCTGTGAATGTTCTGAAAATACAATGCACTATGGGGGATCTTCCAAACTGAACTTTAGCTTTGAGGTTTTTTCTCACCCTTTTCATTAACTTTGTCCAATAACTAGTGTCAAAGACCGAGATTTTCAAAAGAGCGTTAAGTACCTTCCATTTTGGGTGCCAGCTTGAAGCGACCTGATTTTCATGAAGTGCTGAGCACTCACCCTCTGATAAATGGCCCCCCTTAATGTGTGTGAAGTTGGGGACCCACAATGACTAGTGACTTTTGAGAATCTTGGCAAAGACCTGGTGGCTTCTGTTATTAAAGAATTAGAGAATTGGGTGTTAATTTGTCTAGATGTTAACTTTTATTAAACTCCATTAAAACTTTGCTCAACTTAAAGCGATGATGTTGAAATTACCCTTTCCCCCGCAATAAGCTGCAGATTCCCATGTGAACAGGTTGTTTTCATGTTGCATATTCATAGATATATTTCTTTTCCTTTTCTAAGATTTGCATGTAAGACAGACTGAGCCAGTTCCAAGAGCTACCAAGGCTGCTGAAGATGCAATTTCAGACAATAGAACATTTGCTGGACTCTCCAAAAAGGAGGTTAAAGAATTGCAGGCCACTATTGCAGCAGGAATTTTCACAGATGTGATAGTTAAACTTCAGAACATAAAATCATTGACAATCACCATGCTTCATGTTGCCATCACGGGTGAGTCAGGTTCAGGAAAATCGAGCTTTTTAAATGCCTTACGGGGTCTCAGTGATGATGATGAAGGTGCTGCTGAAACTGGGGTGCTTGAAACAGGAAGGGAGCCAACACCATATCAACATCCTAAACACCCAAATGTAACAATATGGGACCTACCAGGATTTGGGACAGCTAGGTTTCCCATAGATACATATATGAAGTCGTTAAATTTCAACCGCTATGACTTATTCATCATCATGTTCTCAGCACGCTTCACATCCTGCCACCAAATCCTCGCCAATGAGATTCGGGGGATGGGAAAGAAGTATTACTATGTGCGCTCCAAAGTGGATACAGACCTGTGTTATGCTAGGCGCCGCAAATCCTACAGTGAGCAGAGAGCCCTGCAGGAGATCAGGGATGACTACATAAAACGGATGAAAGGAGAAGGGGAGACTTCCCCCCAGGTTTTCCTTATCAGCCGCTGGAAACCAGACAAATATGATTTCCCCCTCCTACTGGAAACACTGGAGAAGGAAATAGATCAATCTAGCCCTTGTGTCATGTGCTGATGCCCTTATTCCTACCCAGATCTCCCCTCAGCTTCTGGTCCAGCCGTCTTTGTGATACAATTGCAGTGTTAGAGCCAGGACTTTGGCTTGGACAATGGCTCACTACCCTGGCTAGGAAGGCTGACAGCTCTGTTGCTGAGCTAATATCTGTTGTAAAAAAAGTTCCCAATGGCCAATGCGAAAACAAGACTTTGTATTGTGTCTACACACGGCACACTGACAACTGTCAATCTTCTGGATATTCTACCCGTGTTCGGTTCCCCAGCAGCTGGATGAGATTCTGGAACCACATCTTACACGTTGAAGAGATTTTTGAATGACGTAACAGGAGTTGCCCAATGCTCTGTCTCAATCCAAAAGCTGAATAGTTCAAATAACAATAACAAAGGTTCCAATGCACCTGCACAGAAAGCAAGAGACACGTGTCTCAAAAGCTCTCAGAGGATGAAACTAATTCCTAATGTTTGTAGTTGAAATGTCTTTTAACTATCAGATACATTAGCAAGTTCCCAACTCTTGTGATTCACTATGTACACATACATACAGGCATAGTTAAGGCAAATGGCTTCTCTTTAACCAGTGTAAGGGGTCTAGTGTAATAGAGCCAAGACACCGATCTGTTGTCTGCTTCCACTTTTCTTCTCTCTCTCCAGGTTTCCTTTGCTGTTAGTAGTCTGGTTAGATGCATCTTTTTTGTCTACTGTGAGCCTGGAGTCATTTTGAGACCCACTTTCTAAAAAAAAAAAAGCATTCAGTTGTCAGTACCTTGCCTGGGTCACTTTTATTTTTGAAGGGAATACAACATCCCTTCTCGACATCCCACAAGGTGTTCAGGAACTCCTGGAAATACATTCCAGTTTGGATTCCTTGCTGGGTCCACCTTCCCCTTTGAAACTTATTCCTACAAATCAGACATACTTTATCACTCGATATTTTATCACTCGATTGAACTGAGTGCAATTATCTTGGTGATATTCTTCCCACTACATGTATCTGAGATGATTTTCAAAGTTGGATACATTCCTTATAAGCTTCTCCTTGTGTCTCTATTGTAACTAATGGCAGCGTCTCCTCCTGTTTTGAATTACAAAGAGGCACCCAACAACGTCCTGTGCTGATTGGTTCTTTGCTCCAACTCTCCCTTTAGGCACTACAGTAGTAAACAGCATTAACAATTAAGTAATTAAAGCTTTTCTCTTTCTCCGCATTCAATTTTGCTATTGACCACTTCCCCCAAACTATTTGCATAAATGCCAGCTTCAAAGCTATTCAGACTGGAAATGCTTCCCACCTAGTGCCTCTATATGAAAGTGACGGATTAGTTCCCCTATCTGATCCCACAAATACTGTTTGATAAAGGAGTGCTACGACTGAAGAATACGGTCTCAAGTCAGATTTCAAAATCAAGCTAATGGGTGAAATCCAGGGCTCCATTGCCATCAATGGCAAAACTCTGACTTCATTGGAGCAGGATTTCACCCAGCAAATCACACAACATGATTTTTGCAAAACCAGGCAAGGAAAAGGAATGAAAAACCGGGGCTGTCCTTTTCCAGTTGAAACCATAGGTCTGATATAGCTCAAACTAGCTCTTACTCTGGACATGAAAGATTTACCTAAACTTGACTGTTCCCCTTTTGAATAAAATGACTATAGACTTAACAATTTGGATCAATTTATAATCCACTGGATGAGTAAATCGAAACACTCAGCCATCATCTTTCCAGCTATTGGTTGTTCGTTTGAATTCCAAAGTGCTCATACCTACTAATGAACCCTAAATAGGTAATAAGAGACATTTCCTTATAAAAATGGCATAGCCACATGGTTACAATTTTATATATAGTTGCATTTTGGAATAAATATTTTTTAGGGAGGAGAGTGTGTAGGTTTTTTTGTCTTTGAAGGATTTCATCCATATTGAAATGTGATTTATATATAAATAAGTGGGTGTCCTATGCGATTACATATGATTTTTCCTGTTGATGAAATAGAACTTTTTATGAGTTCATGTAATTAAACTAATAATGGTTAATAATTTAGTCCAGTCAATTCAAACATTTTTTTATAATCCCCTCCTTCTGTATCTGTTCAGAAAAATGAACTGCATTATAATCTCCAAATTTATCATCTGTAACGCAAGTCATCATTTAGCTATAGTTCTTTTTTTAAATGATAGAAATGTTTGAATGAAAAAATAAAAATGAAATGGGGAGGAGGGATAGCTCAGTGCTTTGAGCATTGGCCTGCTAAACCCAGGGTTTTGAGTTCAATCCTTGAGGGGGCCACTTAGGAATCTGAGCCAAAAATTGGTCCTGCTAGTGAAGGCAGGGGGCTGGACTTGATGACCTTTCAAGGTCCCTTCCAGTTCTAGGAGATTGGTATATCTCCAATGATTACCTTTATTACCTTCACATGTTAGTGCCAGATCCTGAGTGCTGGGATGGGCAGCTGCTTGTGATACACACTGATCCTGGGAACTGGTTTATTCCTATTCATCTGTGTGGGCATTCTTCACAACAAGATAAATCCAGACAGAAAGAGGAAAGGATGGAGCGAGAGAAAGGGAGAAAGGGCCACTTTCAGGGCAGGATCAAGGCTATCTGGGACCCTAGGCCCAATAAAGAATATTATGGGTAGGTGCAAGAAAACCAGACAGAGACTGAATTGGTCCAAACAAAAAGGCCTGTTATGGCTCAAGGACGGGTATGGCTACACTTGCAGCTGTACAGCGCTGGGAGTTAAACCTGCCTTTATACAACTGAGTAGGGAAAGCGCTGCAGTGTGTCCACACTGACAGCTGCCAGTGCACTGTCGTGGCCACATTTGCAGCGGTGTTGGGATCGGTGCATTATGGGCAGCTATCCCAGCATTCAAGTGGCTGCAACGTGCTTTTCAAAAGAGGGGGGTGGGGTGGAGTGTGACAGGGAGCATGGGGGAGAGAGAGAGTGGATTTTTGGAGCCGACACTGTGTCAGCTCCCTGCCTTGCAAATTCCGACCCCTTCCCCCACCCTCTCTCACTCACTGAAAGCAAACAACAGCTGTTTGTTTTTTTCCTCACAGACCAGATAAGCAGCCTCTCTGAAACGGACCCGGCCCACGCACGTGCTGCTTCTCTCCTCAAGCCCCCTTGCTCCCCCTCTCTTCAAGCAAACCCTAGCTGTGGGCGTTCCAAAGGGAGCCCCCTGCCTGCCTCTGCTCAGTCACAGCAAACAGTAGCTGTGTTTGTTTTTTTGATAAGCAGCTTCGGGAGCCCGGAGTTCACAACAAAACAAAGAGAGTAATCTTTACTTAAAAGGATTATGGGAAGCTTCCGGAGGTCAGTTACAGCGTACTAAGATTATTCCCTGTTTACACTGGCACCCCAGTGCTGCAGCAGCAGCGCTATACTCTTTATTCCTCTTGTGGAGGTGGAGTACAAGCAGCGCTGTAACCGCAGAGATACAGCGCTGTATGTGCCTTGCCAGTGTGGACGGGGAGTGAGTTACAGAGCTGTAAAGCCACCACCAGCGCTGTAACTCTCAAGTGTAGCCAAGGCCTGTGTTGAGATGGACTGAATAATAAGCAAATGTGGGAGTGGAAGTTACCTGTGCCAAGTTTGGCCTTACAGAAGTGAGTTTAATTGGTGGACAAAATAATAAGGGGTTGAATTATGCCTCCCACTTTCCACTCCCCTTTTTGGGGAGTTCTTAAAAAGACACTTTTGAAAACTCTCATCTCATCTTCCTCGACCCTAAGACAGAAGGCACAGACTAGACCAAAGGATTTTCTTTCCGAGAGGAAAGCCATCGAGCCTTGCACTTGTTTAAGGACAAGTTTAACACAGTTCTTCACTTGTGAGTCCTGAAAGTCACCATATCATCATGCCCATCCAATCCTCAGCCCAGCAGCGGGGATACCTGATTGTCAGCACCGCAGCGGCTCCAGAGGCACATAATATGCTGTTCTGTCTACCTTCTCTTTTCATGTTAATTTCCACCTAACTAATCTTCCTCCTATCCTCCCTCTCACTCCTTTGGCTTTTCACCAGATACTGAAATGAACTGTACTGCACACATCCCACAGTGAGATGAGATGGCCCATACAGCCCTGCCCCATCTGAGAAAGGAGTTAACTGGATGACATTCCTGACCAGAAAGTGAACCAGTGTCCAGAGCAACAGGTGCTGTGGCCAACCTGCTGGCCTAAAGCATCCACTCTGACAGACCAGCTGCCATGTGTTCCAAGAATACCAGCCCACTGTTTCTATCCCATCTCTCCTCCAACTTGTGTCTGTCTGTGTGTTAAAAACAGGATAAATGAATGTCCTTCAAGCACCAGGACAGAGTAAAATTAACCCTTGCCTTTCATTGAAGAAAGATTGTTGGTGAAAATAAGAGACTCTGATATTTTTCCTTCAAAAAGGGAGAGACTGTAGTAGGTTTTGTTTGTTTGTTTTGCATAATTACTGGTACTCAATTTTAGTTTTGCTTGTTTTGATTTCTTGTTCTTTCTTGTGTTCTGAGCAATAAACTTTCAACTTTAGAATGAATATTTGGGTGTTTGTCAAGAAACGGAGTAAATCAGGGAACCCTGAATTTTTGTAACACTGGTTTAATGTTGGACAGCGAGAGAGTTTATAACACCTTCAACTCCTTTGGCCCTTGAAATCAATATAACCCACCTCTCTTCTAACACTGATGCAGGAGGGTCAAACACTGGCTGATTCGTAGGCACTGGGTTATAACCATCTTGCCTGGACAGTGCATCTGCCACTGGATTTTCTCTACTTTTAAGATATACAATTCCCATGTCATGTTCTTGGATAGTGATGCTCCAGTGTGGTAGTTTGGAGTTGGTCCCTTTTTGTTCGCTGTAGCCATACTGATGGAGAATGGTCTGTCGGGAGCCAACATTTCCTGTTAAACAGAGAAGTCTTTAAGTGTTTGACAGCCCTGGAAATTGCATCACTTTCTTTTTCTATAACCGATCAATTCTGTTCAGAGGGTGTCAGTTTTTTACCTAAGAAAGCAAGGGGATGCCTTTTGTTACTTTACCTTTAAGATGGGGTATTGACTCTGCACTTGCCCTGAAGGGGTCAATGGAGGCCAGGTGGCCAATTAATCTATTAGGCTGAAGGCGGAGAGGAAAGCCTTAATTAGAAGCTCACCTGTGCAAGGACAGGCGAGGCCTATAGAAGCCGGGAAGCTCCCTGGGAGGAGGGAGGAGTGCTTGGAGGCTGCAGAGATGTGTAGGCTGCAGTTGCTCCCTGGGAGGAGGGAGCAGTGAAGCTGGCAGACCCAGAGAAGGAAGGGAGAGCCAGAACGTTAGGAAAGGACTCCAAGAAATGCAGGAAGGTCTGGGTTGCAACAGCCATTGCAACAGCACTCTGAACTTTAGGGTGCAGATATGCGGACCTGCATGGACACTTCTAAGCTTAATTATCAGCTTAGATCTGGTATCGCTGCCACGATCCCCCAAGTACTACTTTTTTTTTCTTGGGTAGTCTTGAGAGACTTCACCAATTTCCTGGTGAACAGAGATCCAAACCCCTTGGATCTTAAAACAAGGAGAAATTAACCATCCCCCCTCCTTTCTCCCACCAACTCCTGGTGGATCCAGATCCAACCCCCTTGGATCTACAAACAAGGAAAAATCAATCAGGTATTAAGAAAAAGGCTTTAAATTAAAGAAAAGAAAGGTAAAAGAAAACCCTCTGGGAGAGATTAGCATACCAGCTACTCTCACAGACAACAGATTCAAAACACAGAGGATGTTCCCCGGGCACAAATTTAGTTACACAAAAAAATACCCAAATACACAATTTTGATAATTCCCTTAATGATATCAAGACAAGTTACAAAGAAAATAAACATGAACCTATTTATTCCTTTCTAAAACTGACTGCTCTGATAAGAGGCTGGTTCCTTGATCTTTTTCACTCCAGCTGAAACTGAGACTCTAAAACAAAGGAAAACTTCCCTCCTTCCTTTTGAAACATCTTGTTCCCCCATTGGTTCCTCTGGTCAGGTATCAGAGGGGTAGCCGTGTTAGTCTGGTTCTGTAGAAGCAGCAAAGAATCCTGTGGCACCTTATAGACTAACAGACGTTTTGCAGCAAGAGCTTTCATGGGTGAATACCCACTTCTTCAGATGCAAGCAGTGGTATTCACCCACGAAAGCTCATGCTGCAAAACGTCTGTTAGTCTATAAGGTGCCTCTGGTCAGGTGTCAGCTAGGCTAGGTGAACTTCTTAACCCTTTACAGGTAAAAGAGGCATTAACCCTTAACTGTCTGTTTATGACAACTACTAACTAGAGGGTCCCTGAGCCAGAACCCAGAGTAGAGGGTGGACCCGGGTTCCCCAACCAGCCACTGGAGAAGTGGCAGTATCAGGGCAGTGCATAGGAAGACTGCCTCAGTCTGTTTGGGAGAAGAGACCACCCAGAAGGGGAAACCACGATAGTGACCTAACTGGACGGCTGACTCATGAAGAGGCCGCAGCAGCTCCTGGGGCAAGAAAGGAGCTGCAGACAAAGAGACAGAAATGGAGGAATGGTGTGTAACTATGGGGAGAGGTGTCGACCTGGTGAGCTATTCTCCAGAATAGCCAGTAGGAAGTGCCAGACCTGTGGTAAGTAGAGCACCACGTCACACCCTTGTTTGCATCAGCACCATTCCTAGACCTGTGTTTGATGCATTAATACACATAAGAACAAAAGAACATAAGAAAGACTGTACTGGGTCAGACCAAAGGTCCATCTAGCTCAGTGTCCTGTCTTCTGACAGTGGCCAATGCCAGGTGCCCCAGAGGGAGTGAACAGAACAGGGAATCATCAAGTGATCCATCCCCTGTCGCACATTCCCAGCTTCTGGCAAACAGAGGCTAGGGACACCATCCCTGCCCATCCTGGCTAACAGTCATTGATGGACCTATCCTCCATGAATTTATCTAGTTCTTTTTTGAAACCTGGTCTTGGCCTTCACAACATCCTCTGGCAAAGAGTTCCACAGGTTGACTGTGCGTTGTGTGAAGAAATACTTCCTTTTATTTGTTTTAAACCTGCTGCCTATTAATTTCATTTGGTGACTCCTAGTTTTTGTGTTATGAGAAGTAGTAAACAACACTGCCTTATCTACTTTCTCTATACCAATCATGATTTTATAGACCGCAATCATATCTCCCCTTAGCCGTCTCTTTTACAAGTTTAAAAGTCCCAGTCTTAGGTAATAAGATAATTGGAGATATACCAATTGCCTAGAACTGGAAGGGAGCTTGAAAGGTCATTGAGTCTAGCCCCCTGACTTCACTAGCAGGACCAATTTTTGCCCCAGATCCCCAAGTGGCCCCCTCAAGGATTGAACTCACAACCCTGGGTTTAGCAGGCCAATGCTCAAACCACTGAGCTATCCCTCCTCCCACAAGAAGAGTCTTATTAATAAGAAGAGTCTTATTAATCTCTCCTCGTAAAGAAGCCATTCCAGACCCCTAATCATTTTTGTTGCCCTTTTCTGAACCTTTTCCAATTCCAATACATCTTTTTTGAGATGGGGCGACCACATCTGGGGCAACATGACCACGGACTCGCAGGGGCGAAAGAAAATGCAGGCCTGTTATTTACCAGGCTGCACGTGGCAACAGACTATATTGGTAAGGGATGCAAGGGGAGTGTGGGTCACGATGCAAACTGCAGACACACACACACACACACTAAACTTAATCAATTTAAAAGTTTTATTGGGGATAATTACAAGGGGTAAGGGAGCAGCGTATGATTAGCTAATAGAGTTAATGAAACTTAAAACACACAATGACTAAAATATCTACTAACAATATTTATAAACAAAGATGCAGCATTTAGTAATAACTGATACTTACAAATACAAACCAACGCATAACGACCGGCAAACGTAGAAGCTCTGTTTGAAACACGTGAGCTGAGAGAGAGGCTTCGAGGTGATCAGGCTCGGTTATGGGCATACACAGGATACACGGGTACACAGGATTAGTTTTTCTTTCTCCTCTCCCTGCCTGCACATGGCAGGCAGGCCATAAAGTACCCACAATGACATCATAGAAGTGTCATAGGGGACGGGGCCCAAAACCTGTTTGTGTTTGTTTCTGATTGGCACAAGCGAAGTTAACACCATGTAGGGGAGCAGGTGCCTAAAAGTCTGGCTTCGCCCCCAAAAGGTGAGGAAATGCATATTGTCTTAGAATGTGTTTAACACTGAATGACAAACAAAGAGGCCAGGGCAATACTGGTATGGCAAGTTCTACAGGATGCAGACAGGAACTCATCTCAACAAAGAAGAGTCTTATTAATAAGAAGAGTCTTATTAATCTCTCCTCGTAAAGAAGCCATTCCATACCCCTAATAATTTTTGTTGCCCTTTTCTGAACCTTTTCCAATTCCAATACATCTTTTTTGAGATGGGGCGACCACATCTGGGGCAACATGATCTTTTCTGTCCTATATCTATCCCTTTCTTAATTATTCCCAGCATTCTGTTCGCTTTTTTGACTGCCGCTGCACATTAAGTGGATGTTTTCAGAGAACTATCCACTGAATCCAAGATCTCTTTCTTTAGAGGTAACAGCTAATTTAGACCCCATCATTTTATATGTATTGTTGGGATTATGTTTTCCAATGTGCATCACTTTGCATTTATCAACATTACATTTCATCTGCCATTTTGTTGCCTAGTCACCCAGTCACCCAGTTTTGAGAGAGCCTTTTGTAGTTCTTCACAGTCTGCCTGGGTCTTAATTGTCTTTAATAATTTTGCATCATCTGCAAATTTTGCCACCTCACTGTTTACCCCTTTTTCCAGATCATTTATGAATGTGTTAAATAGGACTGGTCCCACAACAGACCCCTGGGGGACACCACTATTTACCTCTCTCCATTCTGAAAAATGTCCATTTATACCTACACTTTGTTTCCTATCTTTTAACCAGTTACCAACCCATGAGAGCACATTCCTATTAGGAATAGGACCAATCCTATTCAATTTATTCATAAATGATCTGGAGCAAGGGGTAAACAGTGAGGTGGCAAAGTTTGCAGATGACACTAAACTACTCAAGATAGTTAAGACCAAAGCAGATTGTGAAGAACTTCAAAAAGATCTCACAAAACTAAGTGATTGGGCAACAAAATGGCAAATGAAATTTAATGTGGATAAATGTAAAGTAATGCACATTGGAAAAAATAACCCCAACTATACATACAACATGATGGGGGCTAATTTAGCTACAACGAGTCAGGAAAAAGATCTTGGAGTTATCGTGGATAGTTCTCTGAAGATGTCCACGCAGTGTGCAGAGGCGGTCAAAAAAGCAAACAGGATGTTAGGAATCATTAAAAAGGGGATAGAGAATAAGACTGAGAATATATTATTGCCCTTATATAAATCCATGGTACGCCCACATCTCGAATACTGTGTACAGATGTGGTCTCCTCACCTCAAAAAAGATATTCTAGCACTAGAAAAGGTTCAGAAAAGAGCAACTCAAATGATTAGGGGTTTAGAGAGGGTCCCATATGAGGAAAGATTAAAGAGGCTAGGACTCTTCAGTTTGGAAAAGAGGAGACTAAGGGGGGACATGATAGAGGTATATAAAATCATGAGTGATGTTGAGAAAGTGGATAAGGAAAAGTTATTTACTTATTCCCATAATACAAGAACTAGGGGTCACCAAATGAAATTAATAGGCAGCAGGTTTAAAACAAATAAAAGGAAGTTCTTCTTCACGCAGCGCACAGTCAACTTGTGGAACTCCTTACCTGAGGAGGTTGTGAAGGCTAGGACTATAACAATGTTTAAAAGGGGACTGGATAAATTCATGGTGGCTAAGTCCATAAATGGCTATTAGCCAGAATGGTGTCCCTAGCCTCTGTTCGTCAGAGGATGGAGATGGATGGCAGGAGAGAGATCACTTGATCATTGCCTGTTAGGTTCACTCCCTCAGGGGCACCTGGCATTGGCCACTGTCGGTAGACAGATACTGGGCTAGATGGACCTTTGGTCTGACCCGGTACGGCCTTTCTTATGTTCTTATGTTCTTATTCCCTCCTATCCCGTGGCAGCTTACTTTGCGTAAGAGCCTTTGATGAAGGACCTTGTCAAAGAGTTTCTGAAAATCTAAGTACACTATATCCACTGGATCCCCTTGGTCCACATGCTTGTTGACCACCTCAAAGAATTCTAGTAGATTGGTGAGGCATGATTTCCCTTTACTAAAACTGTGTTGAGTCGTCCTCAACCAATTATGTTAATCTATGTGTCTGACAATATTGTTCTTTACTGTAGTTTCAACCGGTTTGTCCGGTACTGAAATCAGGCTTACAGGCCTGTAATTGCTGGGATCATCTCTGGAGCCCTTTTTAAAAATTGGTGTCATATTAGCTATCCTCCAGTCATCTGGTACAGAAGCTGATTTAAATGATAGGTTACAGACTACAGTTAGTAGTTCTGCAGTTTCACATTTGAGTTCCTTCAGAACTCTTGGGTGATACCATCTGGTCCGGGTGACTTATTGTTGTTTAATGTAGCAATTTGTTCCAAAACCTCCTCTAATGATACCTCAATCTGAGACAGTTCCTCAGTTCTATCACCTAAAAAGAATGGCTCAGGTGTGGGAATCTCCCTCACATCCTCAGCCGTGAAGCCCAATGCAAACAATTAATTTAGTTTCTCTGCAATGCCCTTATTGTCCTTGAGTGCTCCTTTAGCACCTCGATTGTCCAGTGACCCCACTAGTTGCTTAGCAGCTTCCTGCTTCTGATGTACTTAAAAAAATTGCTATTACTTTTTGAGTCACAGTTCAAACATTTTGTCAAATTCTGGCCAGACCAGGTTTTCCTTACAGAATTTTCTTTACCTCATCAAAATCTCTTTGACAGGCTTCTGTGCACACTATTTTGTTTGGATTCATCTTTTTGCATGTCTGTGATAGCAGACACCATGTCACTGAGAGGTAATAATTAGCCAAGCCTGTAAAAGACTACACATGTTTTTAGTCTGGGGTCTAGGCTAGTTAACAATGGATTCCACTTTCACAGGATCAAAAGAAATTTGGCCATCCCCTGTCTAGTGGCCTAAAAAGGGATGTTGGCTGCTCCTGTTTTGCATGTCGATGCTTTCACAGTGAGACCCATGTCTCTGAGTTTTGTCAGTACAATTCCCAAGTGGTTTTCATGAAATGACCAAGATTTGCTAAATATTGCAATGTCGTCAGTCTAAGCCTGTGCAAAGTCTTGTTCCCCATGTAACACTTGATTAATGAGCTTCTGAAATGTGGATCCTGCACTGATTAACCCAAACTGTAACACTTTGAACTCAAAGTCCCAAATCTCCGCAGTCTCATGGGATTTGCCAATACCCTTTAGTGAGGTCTAGACTCAGTGTGTCTAGGTATTTTGCCTTGCCTAGAGGACTAACATGTAATCCATTCTGGGCATAGGACATGCATCAGGAACTGTGACAGCAGTTCCAGCCTTCTTTGGAACCATGACAACTGGAGAAGCCCATGGACTGTTTGACTCTTTGATTCTTTCCAGCAACCTTTTTCTCTCTTCATGAATTTTTACTCCATTTTTCCAGTGGTTGATATGCCCTGCTACGGGTGGATTGGCCCCCCCACTGTCAATCTTATGGACCATTTTATGACTCACATTTGGCCTGCTGGAAAATACCTGCTGGTAACTCTGCAACACATTCATAACCTCTGCCTTTTCAGCTGGGGTTAACTGTTTACATACCTTAATGTGGTCTAAGGACGTGTCACTTTGGGATTCAGTGGTCAAATCAATGAGACTTGAAGATTTGAGAACCTTCCTCTATACAATATATCATTGTAACAGGGCTTGGAGGGCCAGGCGGCCTAGTGGTTGGAGTTCTTGACTTCTGGCCCCCTCCTTCTCTGGTCAAGATGCCTCAGTCTTTAAGGTGGGGGGAGATAGGGGGTCCCAGGCCCTTCCTCTCCACTGGGTCTCTGCCCAGGGCCCTGTGTAAGTCACCCCTGAGTAGGGGACCTCCCAGTGGGGAGTCTATGTCCACTGCCCTGGGCTACTTCCTACTGCTGTCCCTTCAGGTTGGAGCATGGCCCCTATAGTCCACGTTTCTGTGGTGACTTGTCTCTAGCAATGCCCCCGCCTGGACACTGGGTGGTGTCCTGCTGTGATCCCAGGTTCCTCCAGGTGAGGCAGCCGTAAGTTTGGCAGGGTTGGAACCCCACGAGTTCTCCATGCTTCAGTCGCCCGGGTTCCTCCTCGGTCAGGTGCTCTCAAGCCTCTTCCTCTGTCTCCTGTGGCCAGGAAGGTGGTGCTTGGTTCCGGGTGGCTGCCTTGGCTGGCAGGCTAGTGATCCTTCCCTTCAGGTAGGGAGGCAGCTAGATTCTGCTGCTTGTCTGGCCAGCCCTGAACTGGGCCAGGCTCCCTCCTTTTCTCTCCCCCCCATGCCTGGCACTGGCTGCATGTATAATGGGGGGCAGGACTAATGGGGCCCAAAGGCTCTCCTTAACCCCTGCCGTGCTGGTGGGTGGCTTCTCTGCTGCACCATAATCAAGTTTGCAAAGGCTTCTCTATTTTGACAGGCTTTTAACCTGTTTAGATGCATGGAACGTGGAGCAGCCTCGCTACGGGGCCCGTGTACATTGTAAGTAACATCGTTAACCCTTTCCACAGCCTCATAAGGTCCCTCCCATGAGTTTTGCATGTTCTGCCTTTTTACAGGGAGTATCACCAGCACCAAGTCCCCTACATCAAATGATCGTTCACAGGCATTGGTCATACCAAGCTTTCTGTGCAGCTTGGCTTTAGCCAGGTTATGCAGAATCATTTCTATCCTCTTTTTAAATATTTCCTAAATTTATGTACATACTCAGCCACTGGCTCCCCTTTTGCCTCATTGCCACCCTCCAGGAGTGTCTGCTGAGAGCCAGGGACCTCTGACCTTTCTCCCATACAGGAGCTCACATGGGGCAAACCCTGTGGACTCCTGAGGTACCTCCTTACAAGCAAATAACAGACACGATTACATTACATCCCAGTCACTTGCCCTCTTGCTTGCACATATTTTCAGCATAGATTTTTAGAGTTCGGTTGAACCTTTCAACTCTATCGTTTGCCTCTGGATGATATGGGGTGACCCTCAGCTGTTTTACCCCATACTCATCCTCCACAACTCACTAAATAGCTGGGATGTGAAATATGACCCACAATCTGATAAAATCTCCTCTGGAAAACCTACTCGACTGAATATAGTGAACAGTGTCCTAGCCACATTTTCAGCCTGTATATTAGACAGAGTAGCTGCCTCTGGGTATCTAGCGGCAAACTCCACTACTACCAATATATATTTCTTTCCTCTCTTGGTTGGCCATGGTGTTGGCCCAACAATATGCATGGGCACTCTGACAAATGCTTCCTTGATTATTGGTAATGGGCATACGGGAGCCGTGTGGTGCCCCACTGGCTTTTTTCACTTCTGACATAAGTGATTATAAGTCAAAGCACAAGTCAGATTTGTCAAATGAAATAAAAGCAAAATGTATTCTAAGCTGATCTTAACACTTCCAACGTCCTTACAAACTTAGATGCTTCTCACCACAGGCTGGCTGGTTGCTCTTCACTATTTCCCACACATTGCCCAGAGCCACAGGCTTTTGTAGCAGGCCATGATTAATGGCCCTGTGCACTTGCATCACAGCAACCCCCACAGTGGATTTCCCAACTCCAAACCGATTCCTGGCTGATCAAGCTTCCACACAGCAATTGCCACTTGCTTCTCTACCATCAGTGCAGCTCTCAATTTGGTGTTGCTGTGCTGGTGAGTTGCATTCAGCCAGGCTCTCCCCTTTGATCAGCGCTTCGGTCACTTGGTGGTGGTGTCTGTAGATGTAGGTGGAAAAGAGGTGGTAAAATGTCTCTCCCTTTTATCGTGTCTTTTCTTTCCTATCAAGAGATGTTAAGAGTAACAAGAGGGGTTTCTTCAGGTATGTTAGCAACAAGAAGAAAGTCAAGGAAAGTGTGGGCCCCTTACTGAATGAGGGAGGCAACCTAGTGACAGAGGATGTGGAAAAAGCTAATGTACTCAATGATTATTTTGCCTTTATCTTCACAAACAAGGTAAGCTCCCAGACTGCTGCACTGGGCAGCACAGCTTGGGGAGAAGGTGACCAGCCCTCTGTGGAGAAAGATGTGGTTCGGGCCTATTGAGAAAAACTGGACGAGCACAAGTCCATGAGGCCGGATGCGCTGCATCTGAGGGTGCTAAAGGAGTTGGCGGATGTGATTGCAGAGCCATTGGCCATTATCTTTGAAAACTCATGGCAATCGGGGGAGGTCCTGGATGACTGGAAAAAGGCTACTGTAGTGCCCATCTTCAAAAAAGGGAAGAAGGAGGATCCAGGGAACTACAGGCCAGTCATCCTCACCTCAGTCCCTGGAAAAATCATGGAGCAGGTCTTCAAGGAATCAATTCTGAAGCACTTAGAGGAGAGGAAAGTGATCAGGAACAGTCAGCACGGATTCACCAAGGGCAAGTCATGCCTGACTAACCTAATTGCCTTCTATAATGAGATAACTGGGTCTGTGGATGAGGGGAAAGCAGTGGATGTGTTATTCCTTGACTTTAGCAAAGCTTTTGATACGGTCTCCTACAGTATTCTTGCCAGCAAGTTAAAGAAGTATGGGCTGGATGATTGGACTATAATGTGGATAGAAAGCTGGCTAAATCGTTGGGCTCAGCAGGTAGTGATCAATGGCTCCATGTGTAGTTGACAGCCAGTATCAAGCGGAGTGCCCCAAGGGTCGGTCCTGGGGCCGTTTTTGTTCAATATCTTCATTAATGATCTGGAGGATGGTGTGGACTGCACCCTCAGCAAGTTTGCAGATGACACTAAACTGGGAGGTGTAGTAGATACGCTGGAGGGTAGGGATAGGATACAGAGGGACCTAGACAAATTAGAGGACTGAGCCAAAAGAAACCTGATGAGGTTCAACAAGGACAAAACTTAGGACGGAAGAATCCCATGCACTGTTACAGACTAGGGACCGAATGGCTAGGCAGCAGTTCTGCAGAAAATGACCTAGGGGTTACAATGGACGAGAAGCTGGATATGAGTCAACAGTGTACCCTTGTTGCCAAGAAGGCTAATGGAATTTTGGGCTGTATAAGTAGGGACATTGCAAACAGATCGAGGGATGTGATCATTCCCATCTATTCGACATTGGTGAGGCCTCATCTGGAGTACTGTGTCCAGTTTTGGGCCCCACACTACAAGAAGGATGTGGAAAAATTGGAAAGAGTCCTGCGGAGGGCAACAAAAATGATTAGGGGGCTGGAGCACATGACTTATGAGCAGAGGCTGAGGGAACTGGGATTGTTTAGTCTGCAGAAGAGAAGAGTGAGGGGGGATTTGATAGCTGCTTTCAACTACCTGAAAGGGGGTTCCAAAGAGGATGGATCTAGACTGTTCTCAGTGGTAGAAGATGACAGAACAAGGAGTAATGATCTCAAGTTGCAGTGTGGGAGGTCTGGGTTGGATATTAGGAAAAACTATTTCATTAGGATTGTGGTGAAGCACTGGAATGGGTTCCCTAGGGAGGTGGTAGAATCTCCATCCTTAGAGGTTTTTAAGGTCAGGCTTGACAAAGCCCTGGCTGGGATGATTTAGTTGGGATTGGTCCTGCTTTGAGCAGGGGGTTGGACTAGATACCTCCTGAGGTCCCTTCCAACCCTGATATTCTATGATTCTATGATTCCTCCTGGCTTTGCCCCCGGCTCCAAGTCAGGTGAGCATTACCTTTCGCAGTCCCAAACTGCCCAGAGGAAGGGCGGTGACTCCCTCGAGGGTCTAACAGATTCTTTTGTTGCTGCCTGAGCCAGTGTCCATTGTTCCTGTGAGGCTGGGCTGGGTTTGTCCCATCCATTCCCTGATGAGGTGTGAACTGCCTTTCTGTTCTTGGAGTGCTTTTGCCTGGGCTTGCTTTAAGCCATGAAGACACATTTTCAGCCTCATAACTATATACATGAAATTATAACATTTAACCTCACTATAACATTACTGTAACAATTACTGTAACATGACTATAACAACCATGCTCAGTGCATTATGAGCCTTTTGAAGACACTCAACTTGATAAATTTTGCATTGGATACTACACAATCGTTGATCCAATCATACTTCTTTAACTTGCTGGCAAGAATACTGTGGGAGACCGTATCAAAAGCTTTGCTAAAGTGAAGATACATCACGTCCACTGCTTTCCCCATATCCACAGAGCCAGTTATCTCATCATAGAAGGCAATTAGGTTAGTCAGGCATGACTTGCCCTTGGTGAATCCATGCTGACTGTTCCCGATTACCGTCTTCTCCTTCAAGTGCTTCAAAATGGATTCCTTGAGGACCTGCTCCATGATTTTGCCGGGGATTGAAGTGGGGCTGACCGGCCTGTAGTTCCCTGGGGTCTCTTTCTTCCCTTTTTGTTCCAGTTAACTTTCTCAACTAGTGTGACTCACCAACTTTTCTTTAAATGTAGTAACGGGGAAAGAGTCATTTATGTTTTCCTATTGTTTTTGTATTTTCTTGTAACAAGGTTTTTTTTAAAATCTGTACACTTGTGTCTTAACTGAGTGGTTGGCTAATCAGTTAGCTGACTGGCTAGCACTGATTTCAGCAGAGGAAGAGTCTGCATGGATTCCAATGGAAGATTCCTGCCAGCAAGTGGAGGGAAGATGCTGTTTTAGACTCAGCAGACTACAGATTTGATGATCAAAGACTCTAACTGAGGCTTAGGTGAACTAAACCTAAGCTTTTGGGAACTCTTAGTTTCTTCTTACTGTGTTTCTGTGGGGACTGAACTGTTCAGATTTTAATTTGTTTTCTTTATTTATGTTTATGTAGAACTGTGAAGATAATGTCTGTGGGTTATAACATACCCATGTTGTGAAAATTAGATTATTTGTTTTTTCTCATCATAAGATTTTATAAAGTTATTTAATTAAATTCATTTCTTTAGTTCTTTTTGGGATTTGAATGTAGGGAGGTTGACCCTGTGCAATCCTTGCTGAAAATCCTTAGAGACTGAACTGTGGGCCAGCTTCAGGGGTTGGGGGGCAGGGTCTTGGAGGGGGGGGGGACGGACGACACAGACTAAGCTTAGCCTCCCCTGGCCTATGATACCCACCAGCCCTGTCAGGTTCCCAGATCCCTGGGGCTGAAAAATCAGGCACTAAATGAAAACAAGCTTAGAAATTCCATTCTTGATTTAAGCCCCCCAACTTTCTAATCCCTAACCATTACATAATAAACACCCCACAAGCTCCCTGAGGGCAACAAGACACTCTTGTGTAGACATAAGATACACATGGGTACAGGACACACCTGGCCCTGCACTCCCAGCACAGGACTCATGACTCTATACACACCTAGTGTGGCATGGAACATTCAGAACAGCTTTGCTCATATTTACATTGATTGAGTTTCTCTCCCAGTGAGTTCAGCTGCCATGTCCGCCCCATGGACTCTCTGGTGCTTGTTCAAGCCACTCTTCTGGTAGAAGATCTTCCCGCAGTGTAGGCCGGTGGAAGGCTGCTCCTCAGGGTGGATACATTGGTGGATGATCAGCATCTTCTTTTGCCAGAAGCTCTTCCCACAATTGGTGCAGGGATAGGACCATTCCCCCATGTGGATTGTCTAGTGCTTCAGCAGGATCTTCCTCTGCCGGAAGCTCTTCCCACACTTGGCACAGGCATATGGCCACTTCCCCGTGTGCAGGTGCTGGTGTCTCAGACGCATCTGTTTATGCTGGTAGCTGTCTTCTCCCACACTGCACTGTGTGGCCTCTCCCCTGTGGGCACAATCTGATGCACCTTCAGGATCTGCCAGCAGCTTTTTGCCACACTCAGTGCATTTACACCACCCTCTTCCTTGGTTGCAGATACCCGGATGCACCTTGAGCATCTTCCTTTCCCGGAGGATATTTCTGTTAGTTTGGCCTGTGCAGACCCACAGGCATAAATCTAACACCTCTTTCAATTCTTTCCCACATTCATACGGGTATAAAGTTTGTGGCTCCGTTGGAACCTCTTCCACAACACAGTAATGTCTGGTGTGTTTCCTGCTGGGTTCCTGTATCACACTGTGTGGGCTCCTGCCCTGACTCCCACTGTCACAGCTCTGGAAGCCATTCTCTTCTCAGCTTCTTGAGACCGTTCCAGGTTGATGCTTTTCCTTTTCATCCATGGGACCTCACCTGCTGGATATAATATAGAGATTCTGAAGTTATCTTGTTGACAGTGGATGTTGACATTAAAAAACTAAGACACTCCCCAAACAGAGTCAATATCCCAGAATATTGGGTTAAATTCAGCCGTGGTTCATAGATTTTAAGACCAGGAAGGACCATTATGCCAATCCCATCTGATTTCCTGCACACACAGGCTGGAGAATTTCACTCAAGACCCAGCAATTCCTGTACTGGAGGAGGAATTATTCTTCCCTCATATGTAAGTGACACTGTGAGCCTAGTAAACTGGTGGTTAAACTCAAGCATCTCTTACAACAGTGTTTCTCAATGACTGGTTGTGGCCTGGCGCTGGTCCCTGAGATCTCCGACAGTTTAGAAATGCAGAAAGCCGGTGCTTGGTATCGAAAAAGTTGAGAAACACTGTCTTAGAAAACAGACATCCAATCTCAATTTATAGACTTAAAGTGACAGAGAATCCACCACATCCCCTTGGGAAGCTCCTTCCAGTGGCTAATCAGACTCATTTCAAAATTTGCCCTTTATTTCCAATTTGAATTTTCACTATATTGCTATATAAAAAAGTGCTGAAATCACACAGAAGCTTTAAAATCATACAGGCCTGTGACCTCAATCAGACTGATGCAAATTTAGACAATCTCTGCTGATTTCAGAGAAGTTATTACTGGATTGACACCAGCACAACAGATCAGAATCTGGACCCAAACTTTGAAATTACTTAGGCATAAAACAGTCCCTCTTTAGATGTGAACAGCAAACGCCACACGGTGGCACCAGTCAGCTGCCTTTTTCAGCAACAGCACAGGAACAAACAAAACCCATTTCATTAGTCACTACTGTAGCAACAGGAGGTTAAATTCAAAGCCTGTTTGATAACTGTATAGAAGGCTAGTCTGAATTTATACTAAAGTCATGTCTTACTAAAAGAGTCACATAAAAACTACTCACAAAGTCCAAGGGTTTAGCTCTTTGTCAATAGAAACTGAGGTCTATTAAACAGTGGCCGGCAGGGTTCTAAAATCTTCCTGCAATGAATGATGCTGAATTCTGAGTCTAGGGTAAACATTGGCCATGCTGGAGGCTGTCTGTCTGTCTCTGTGCATGTCCAACACCAAGTGCAATGATATTCTTTGTGCTACTGCAGTATAAACAATAAGAATTAATAATGTTCTTCTACCAGAGCAGAAAACCCTCTCAGCAGTTTACTGTTACTCGTCCCTTTCAGATAAGCCAGAAGATTATTTTGTTATAAACTGGGAAATGATGAAGAATCCAGGTCTGTCTTTTTCTGTGTTTCTGGGGCAGGATATTTGGTTTCCCCCTTGTTTGCTTCCTGCACTCAGTGTCTCAGCTAATGGCTGTCAAGTCAGCAGAATTCTTGTCTAGGATTAGTGAAGGTTAGAGGAAAGTGAGGTGGGGTACAACAAAGATGGGGGGAGATTGTCAGGGCTGAACAGATCTGAACCCAAGAATGAGTCTATTTCCCACACCAGCCTTCTCCCCAGAGCTGTGATGGGACCAGATACACTCATCAGCTGTGAGAGGGTCAGGGAGAGTGTCCCAGTCTGGTTTAAGGGTGGCTGGCTGCTTGCAGTGCATCCCTGGGAACCGCAGCAATTAGTTCCTAGTGTGAGGGGACTGTTGTGTGTGTGAGGGGTGGGGGGTTGGCTGCTAGCTCCCAGCACTAAAAGGGGAAGAGTGGATGGGAAATCAGGGCCCTGAGACTGACAGTCCCCAGGAACAATGGGGAGAGGCCAGTGCTCCAGGTCAGCCTGATGGACAGGGTGGGCAGGCTAATCAAGGAGGCAGGAGGCCAGGGGGGGGGGAGGGGGTTCCCATCCTGCTGTGAGCTGGATTTGCCTGGGTCAGTCAGCGTGGGGCAGAGCTAAGGAGGGAGCAGGGGCCTGAGCTGAGCTGGGGAGCAGAGCCGGGCCGGCCAGAGGGGCCTGAAAAGCAGCCCAGGAAGCAGGTCAGTGCTGGGAGCAGAGTCACAGAAAAGCAGCCCAGGGAGCAGATGCTGAGAGCGGAATGGCAGCAACCAGAGCCGGAGGGGCCAGAGAAGCAGCCCTGGGAGCAGGAGGCAGAACAGCAGCATCAGTGCTGAGACAGAGTGGAGCTGGGGCTGAGCCAAAGTGGTGGAGCTGGGGCTGTCCGGAGCCAGGTGCGGTGAGCAGCTGGGGAGAGCGAGGGGGACCCTGGGCAGCAGGCCCAGCACAGGGAGAGGCCCCCAGCCAAGAGGCTCTGCAGGCCAGACTTGGGCGTGGATCGTAACCCAGATGGGGCGGGGGTGATGCTGGGAAGAAGGGTCCTGCCACCTGCCTGAGGGCATAGCCACCGCCAGAGCAAGTGTCCGACCTGCAGCGTCCCTGCAGCATGGCCAGGGCCTGAGAACAGGCCTGGGACATGTGAGAAACAGACCGAACTTCCCTGACATTCCAGAGACGCTGGTTGTGACGTCCCCATGCCACAGAGCAGGGTGATGTGTTTTCCTTTAACCTTTCCCATTTTTTCCTTATGTAACCCTTCTGCCCCTCTGAGCTGGCAGCAACAAGGGCCGGGTTCAGTATCCAGGGGTTCTGTTTCAATAACACAATGCAAAACCAGCTCGAGCCCCCACCCAGTGACCTGGGACAATTACCTACCACCCCGCCCCGGGCACCTCTAGGAGGCAATTCTTCCCCTCTCGCAAGCACAGAGTCCGAGTGTAGCAAAATCCTTTTAATAAGGGAGGGAAACAATGCGGCATCACCATTGGAGAAACACCACAAACCGGATTATAACACAAACCATAAGCAGAAAAAAACCCAATCCACCTCCAAGTATGTTTGGCAATGTCGTTTCCCCCTTAGGGTCTTAAGTCCAATCACCCCAAAGTCCAACAACCCAAAAGTCTCTGGTTAGTGCCACCCCAGAGTTCAAAAGTTTATCTGCAGAGTTTTACGCCCCCCAGCCTGGGTGGAAATGGGGCGGGGGGCGCGCACACAGGGTGTTAAGGGGCACCTTACGTGGGCCGGTGCCAACTGCTCTGCCTCTCCGTGGAGTTCTGCTGCAGCCTCCCCCACGACTCATGAACCGCTCCAGCCGTCCCCGCAAACCGCTCCACTCCGCTCACTGTTCCATGGGCTGCTCCAACATGCTGCAAATTGCTCCGCTCTGCCAGCCGCTTAGCGATAGATCTTCAGGCTCCCCCACTAGTTAACACAGCACTCCGTGATCCCAGCTCAGTAAGCTTAGCTCTTTTAGTGATTTCAGCTCTTAGTGATTTCAGCTTGTAGTAGGGGAGCCCCGGTGCTGGTGCACCATTGGCCCAATGTGAATTCAGAGGGGAGGGATAGCTCAGTGATTTGAGCATTGGCCTGCTAAACCCAGGGTTGTGAGCTCAATCCTTGAGAGGGCCACTTAGGGATCTAGGGCAAAAATTGGTCCTGCTAATGAAGGCAGGGGGCTGGACTCAATGACCTTTCAAGGGCCCTTCCAGTTCTAAGAGATTGGTATATCTCCTTTTATTACCTATTAGGTCAGCAGCCTCTACTGAGGAACAACCTGATCAGCATCCTATACAGCAAACAGGAAAACATCAAAAAAGAGCTCTCCAACCTGGAGACTCTCATTAATAACCAAACCTCCACACAAACGGACTTCACTAAAATAAGACAGGAGATCTACATTACTCACTTCACCTCTCTACAAAGGAAAAAGGACTGTAAGCTGTCTAAACTCCTACCTGTCACATGGGGCCGCAACCGTGATACCCCTAACCCACCCAGCAATATCGTCAATCTATCCAACCACACACTCAGCCCAGAAGAAAAGTCTGTCCTATCTCAAGGACGCTCTTTCTGCCCTGCCACCCCCACCAACATGATACAGTTCTGCGGCGATCTGGAAGCCTACTTTCGCCGTCTCCGACTCAAAAAATACTTTCAGGACAACACTGAACAGCGCACTGATACACAGTTACCCTCCCACCAACAGCACAAGAAGAAGAACTCCACATGGACTCCTCCTGAGGGTCGAAATGACAATCTGGACCTATACATTGAATGCTTCCGCCGACGTGCACAGGCAGAAATTGTGGAAAAACAACATCACTTGCCTCATAACCTAAGTCGTGCAGAACGCAATGCCATCCACAGCCTCAGAAACCACCCTGACATTATAATCAAAGCGGCTGATAAAGGAGGTGCTGTTGTCATCATGAACAGGTCTGACTACCAAAAGGAGGCCGCCAGACAACTCTCCAATACCAAATTCTACAGGCCACTTCCCTCAGATCCCACTGAGGAATATACTAAGAAACTGCACCATCTACTCAGGATACTCCCTACACTAACACCGGAACAAATCAACATACCCTTAGAGCCCCGACCAGGGCTATTCTATCTACTGCCCAAAATCCACAAACCTGGAAATCCTGGACGCCCCATCATCTCTGGAATCGGCACTCTCACTGAAGGACTGTCTGGATATGTGGACTCTCTGCTCAGACCCTATGCCACCAGCACTCCCAGCTATCTCCGTGACACCACTGATTTCCTGAGAAAACTACAATGCATTGGTGATCTTCCAGAAAACACCATCCTAGCCACCATGGATGTGGAGGCTCTCTACACAAACATCCCACACACAGATGGAATATAAGCTGTCAGGAACAGTATACCTGATGATGCTACAGCACAACTGGTTGCTGAGCTCTGTGCCTTTATCCTCACACACAACTATTTCAAATTTGATGACAATATATATCTCCAGATCAGTGGCACCGCTATGGGCACCCGCATGGCCCCACAATATGCCAATATTTTTATGGCCGACCTGGAACAATGCTTCCTCAGCTCCCGTCCACTCACGCCCCTTCTCTACCTACACTACATTGATGACATCTTCATCATCTGGACCCATGGGAAGGAGACTCTGGAAAAATTCCACCACAATTTCAACAGCTTCCACCCCTCCATCAACCTCAGCCTGGACCAATCTACACGGGAGGTCCACTTCCTAGACACCACGGTGCAAATAAGTGATGGTCACATTAACACCACCTTATACCGAAAACCTACCGACCGCTATGCCTACCTTCATGCCTCCAGCTTCCATCCCGGGCACACCACACGATCCATTGTCTACAGCCAAGCACTGAGGTACAACCGCATCTGCTCTAACCCCTCAGACAGAGACCAACACCTACAAAATCTCCACCAAACATTATCAAAACTACAGTACCCGCACGAAGAAATAAGGAAACAAATCAACAGAGCCAGACATGTACCCAGAAGCCTCCTACTGCAAGACAAACCCAAGAAAGAAACCAACAGGACTCCACTGGCCATCACATACAGTCCCCAGCTAAAATCCCTCCAACGCATCATCAGAGATCTACAACCCATCCTGGACAATGATCCCACACTTTCACAGGCCTTGGGTGGCAGGCCAGTCCTCGCCCACAGACAACCTGCCAACCTGAAGCATATTCTCACCAGTAACTGCACACCGCACCATAGTAACTCTAGCTCAGGAACCAATCCATGCAACAAACCTCGATGCCAACTCTGCCCACATATCTACACCAGCGACACCATCACAGGACCTAACCAGATTAGCCACACCATCATCGGTTCATTCACCTGCACATCCACCAATGTAATATACGCCATCATATGCCAGCAATGCCCCTCTGCTATGTACATCGGCCAAACTGGACAGTCTCTAAGGAAAAGGATAAATGGACACAAATCAGATATTAGGAATGGCAATATACACAAACCTGTAGGAGAACACTTCAACCTCCCTGGCCACACAATAGCAGATCTTAAGGTGGCCATCCTGCAGCAAAATAACTTCAGGACCAGACTTCAGAGAGAAACTGCTGAGCTTCAGTTCATCTGCAAATTTGACACCATCAGCTCAGGATTAAACAAAGACTGTGAATGGCTTGTCAACTACAGAACCAGTTTCTCCTCCCTTGGTTTTCACACCTCAACTGCTAGAACAGGGCCTCATCCTCCCTGATTGAACTAACCTCGTTATCTCTAGCTTGCTTCTTACTTGCATATATATAGCTGCCCCTGGAAATTTCCACTACTTGCATCCGACGAAGTGGGTATTCATCCATGTAAGCTCATGCTTCAAAATGTCTGTTAGTTTATAAGGCACCACAGAATTCTTTGCAGCCTCTAGATGGATTCCTAAATGATTCAAAATTAGCTCTGCTCTTCAACAGTGGAGAGAGAAGACTGTGCAATTGGTGTTCCAGGCCCTCAGAAGGGACCCATACCATCAAATACACACACCAGTCCCCAGCTTCTCTCAATTCACTGGGTTTTGGCACCCATGTCCCTTGTCTAGCAATTACTACTTAATGGATAGTGAGACATCTCTGTCCTAATGCAGTCTCATAGTTCCTCAGTCACATAATCAGGGTGACAACACTTTATTCCTCCTGCCCCAATAATCAAAGAAATTTGGGATCCCAGAGCTGTCAAAATAACCATCCCAGGCTGCCGTGTTCTATACTATGTGGAGTGGGTGTGCCAATGCAAATACCTGAAATTCCTTTCCACACTCCCCATACTTCACCACCAGATGTCAGGGTAGAGCTCATCCTGACTCTGCTTACACTTACCGGTATTTTAAAAAACTGGTTTCTGTTTAATAAATTGTATTTGCTTTGAACTGTATGTAATGATCAGTGGGTCAGGGAAGCATCCAGTGCAGAGAGAGCACCCCAGAGCGGGGACATCCTAGCCCCTGCCCTAAGTGACCATGACAAGATTGGGAGTCAAGCCCCCCAGGAATCCTGGGCCCAGCCTTGTTGGGGCTACGAGGACTCTGCCACACAGGAGAGTGAATGGGGAGCCCTTGAGGTCAGGCAGGGCTCTGAGTAAGGGGAGTGTGAGCAAGGAGGGAGGGATAGCTCAGTGGTTTGAGCATTGGCCTGCTAAACCCAAGGTTGTGAGTTCAATCCTTGAGGAGGCCATTTAGGGATCTGGGGCAAAAATTGGTCCTGCTAGTGAAGGCAGGGGGCTGGACTCAATGACCTTTCAAGGTCCCTTCCAGTTCTAGGAGATTGGAATATCTCCAATTATTACCTTTATCCTTTCACTAGCCAATTCTACTGGGGTCATGTATAAGCCAAGAAAGTATTCCACAATACAGAACCATTCCCCCACTTTAATTGCACCAGACCCTCAAAACAGGCCCTTGCCATCAAGCACACAAGCCCATTCTCTCTCAATTCACTGAGTTTTGGAACCCATGTCCCTTGTCTAGCAAGTTCTACTGAGGTGATGGTGAGACCCTCTGTCGTAAAACATTCTCATAGTCCTTCATTCACATAATCAGGGTAACAACACTTTATTCCTCCTGCCCCAATAACAGAGAAATTGAGGATCCCACAGCTGTCAAAGTGACCATTTTAGGCTGTGGTGGGCTATGCTAGGCGGGGTGGGTGTACCTATGCAAACAAGATCAGCCCCTGAAATTCTTTTCCACACTCACCATAATTCACCACCAGATGGCAGGGTAGAGCTCATCCTGACTCTGTTTACATGTGCTTGCCTGGGATCAGCCAGTCAGTGACAGGTGTGTGAGTACAGGCTGTGTTTTAAAGCACTGAATCAGTGTTGTCTGTGTTGTAAACAATACTGCTTCTGTAAAATGCTGCATTTAAACTTCACAGAAATGACCTTGGGAGCCCAGCCTCTCTCTTTGTCATCGGTGACAGAACAGTTGCTAAGAATTAGGAAGCATCCAAGAAGAACTAAGGAGGACTTTATGCATGAGGTTATGATGTACTCCACTGCTGAGAAACAGGAATTGAAGGAGTGGCAGGATAGTGAGAAGAGAGAATGAAAGGAGAATGCAGCACTCCAGAAAGAAGCCACGGAGCTGCTCTTAACAGTTATGGAGCACCAAGCAGACACGCTCCAGCTCCATGTTCATCCTCCCCTGCAGCCGCTGTTGCAAAACTTTTTCCCATGCTCTGCCCCGGCCCCCACACCACCAACACTCGTATCAACCTCCTGGCTCCACTCTCTACCCACAGCATTCCACTCCTTCCTCCTCACAGGCCTGCAGTCCGGACTCCCAGTACCCACTGCACTCCACCCCCATCCCTCTGCAGTTTGGCCCTGGTGAAGTCCAGTATTTGCAGCATCATACTCCAAAGGAGAAGGTTGGGTATGATCCCTGGACATATATAAATCTGTAGCAGTCTTGGGACCCCTGCTCCTCTTGAGACCTTCCATTTCCCCTGTAAGGCTCCGGTAAGGGGCTCGTCCTTCTCAGGCGCGGCGGGGAGCCAGGGCGCCTCCCTACAGGCAGCAATCTGTCTCGGGCTCAGACCCGTCCGCAGGGGCTGAGCAAACTAATAGTCTCTGAACAAGGCAGAGTCCCGGCCCTTTAGCAGGGCCCAAGTAAACACACTGTCTATAAGCCCGGCCCTAGAGCAGGGCGGGCAACAAGTAGTCCTAGCTCAGGCCCTTCAGCAGGGGGTGAGCAAACCCAGAGTCTATAAGCCCAGCCCTGGAGCAGGGCGGGGCAGTAGCAGTTCAGGCTCAGGCCTTTCAGCAGGGCTGAGCAGCGAGCTAACCAGCAGGAGTCTATATAGCCCAAGCCCTGGCTCTGGGCGGGCAACAAACACAGGTAAGGCTCAGACCCTTAGGCAGGGGCTGAGCAGCGAACTAAACAATAGCAAAGGCCTCCCCAGGCCAGGGGGAGGGGGAGTCTGCCACGGGGACGCAGGCCCTCCCACTCCACTGCGTCCCAGCCCAGGGCCCTAGCAGCGGCAAAGACTCGCTGCTGTCCGTGGGGATCCTGACCGCAACACACTGACATAGGCTCGGGGTCCCCTGGAGCCAGACTGGGGTTGGCTACCCCCGGGCCACTTCCAATCTCCCCCTTCCTAGGTACCTGTCCCTCGCCAGCGTCATCCGGTGGGTCCCAGACCATGGGCTCCTCAGGATAACGGGCGTAGGGGAGCTCAGGCGACTCCTCCGGATACTGGGCGTAGGGGAGCTCAGGTGACTCCTCCGGATAACGGGCGTAGGGGAGTTCCGGCAGCTCCTCTGGGTACCGGGCACGGGGAAGGCTGGCCCCGGTGGGAGCTCGAGCACTGACATCCGTCCTCTCCAGCAGCCTCCACCTAACTGAGCGCTAGGGCGGGCTTTTATACTTCTTGTCCCGCCCCCTTGACTTCCGGGGGGCGGGGACAGGTGACAGTGACTCTGCCCACTCCGGCGCCTGGTCTGGCTCATCCTTCTCAGGCGCGGCGGGGAGCCAGGGTGCATCCCTACACCCCCATCCCTCTCCCTGCTGATGATTTTTTTCATTTGACTCTCTCCTCTGGTTGTTGTCTTTCAATAACAGAATTGTGTTTGTTTGAAATCAATCTTTATTTTATTCAGTGAAAGCAAAAACAGCCCTGCAAAGCAACATACAATTGTGTCACAGCCCCTTTTGCATCATGTGCACCAATCACCTCCTAGCATCACAAACACTGCAATCCCGAGCGTAGCAACAAACATTAGTGGCTCTCAGCTTCAAATTGCTGCCTCAAAGCATCCCTGATCCTTATGGCCCTGCGCTGTGCCCCTCTAATAGCCCTGGTCTCTGGCTGTTCAAACTCAGCCTCCAGGTGCTGAGCCTCTGTGGTCCAGCCCTGAGTGAAGCTTTCACCCTTCCCTCCACAAATATTATGGAGTGTACAGCATGCGGCTATAAGCATTGGAATATTGTCATTGGCCATGTTCAGCTTCCCATACAGGCTTTTAAACAGCCAAATGCACACTCCGCAGTCCTTGTGCACTGCTCAACCTGCTGTTGAACTGCTCCTGGCTGCTGTCAAGTTGCCACATGTATGGCTTCATGAGCCATGGCATTATGGGGTAGGTGGGGTCTCCCAGGATCACAATGAACATTTCAACTTCCCTTATGGTGATCTTCTGGTCTGGGAAGAAAGTCCCTGCTTGCAGGTTCCTGAACAGACCAGTGGTCCGAAAGATGCATGCGTCATGCACCTTTCCGGACCAGCCTGCGTTAATGTCCATGAAACGCCCACAGTGATCCACAAGCACCTGGAGAACCATTGAGTAAATACCCCTTCCTAATAATGTACTCGGTGGCTAGGTGGTCTGGTGCCAGAATTGGAATGTGTGTCCCATCTATCACCCCTCCACAGCTAGGGAAGCCCATTTGTGCCAAGCCATCCACAATCTCACACACGTTGCCCACAGTCGTGGTCTTTTGGAGCAGGATGCGATTAACGGCCCTGCACATGTCCGTCAATACGAGTCCAACAATCAACCTTCCCACTCCGAACTGATCGGTAGCAATCTGGAGTAGTCATCTTCTACAGTGTGATAGCCACGTGCTTCTCCACCAGCAGGGCAGCTCTTATTCTCATGTCCTTGTACCACAGGGCTGGTGTGACCTCATCACACAGTCCCACGAATGTGACTTTCCTCATGCAAAAGTTCTGCAGACACTTCTCATCATCCCAGACATGAATCACGATGTGATCCCACCACTCAGTGCTTGTTTTCTGAGTCCAAAAGCAGCGTTCCACTGTGGTCAGCACCTCCGTGAATGCCACAAGCATTCCTGTATTGTAGCTAGTACTCATGATGAGATCAATGTCGCACTCCTCTTGCCTTAGTAGTTTAAGGAATCATAGAATCATAGAATATCAGGGTTGGAAGGGACCTCAGGAGGTATCTAGTCCAACCCCCTGCTCAAAGCAGGACCAATCCCCAGACAGATTTTTTGCCCCAGTTCCCCAAATGGCCCCCTCCACTGCCATAACTCCACTGCCACTCATGACGTGTTGGTGAGAGCCAGCAGCATTCTGGTCAACAGCTTGGGATCCATTCCTGCAGCCAGAAAGTGGCAGGGCAGGGCACGCAGTACACAAACTGTTGAAAGATGGCCCCAAATGTGGATGGAAGGACAGGGATTGCTGGGATGCAAAGCAATGCATCACGGGGCATTGGGACAGGACCCAGGATGCCCCACGACCCCTTCTGCCTTCCCACAAGTCTTAGTGGCAAAAGAGAAAGAGGTGCTCTGTGGGATAGCTGCCCAGAATGCAGCACTCCGAATAGCGCCGCACAGTGGCACAAGTGTGAACACATTATTACACAGGCAGCTGTCAGTGTGAACACACAACAGTGGTTTTCTTTTGGTGCTCTCTGAGCGGTGATGTAACTGCCGGCGCTATAACTTTGCAAGTGTAGATGTGTCCTTAGTTTGTGATCTCCTCAAGGCAGGCACGGTCTCTTTTTGTGTGTTTGAAAAGCAGCTAGCTCATACGGGTGCTACCATAAAATATAATGAATAATCTTTAGCTGCCCTGTGCTGTCCTGATGTGGTTTTCTAACTTCTCAGGATGGAATGGAAGTGAAGATGACTACACAGTTGTACCAAGCAGCCATCCGCCTTCACAAGGGGGACGGAAACATTTATTACATCTTGACAGATGATTTTCCATATGCCAGCAAGCTCTTCCAACCCAGGAACATGTGCTTCCTTAGAGAGAGGACTTATCTGCACAGTACTGCCTGTGACAGGGCTCCCATTCACTACTTGAGGGTCACCATGCTGGATGACAATTCCATAGTCACTATTGATACAGAAATTCTTCAGCTCATGAATAAGGAGGAAGCTGCTTTCTCCCTCGCCATCAACACCTTCCACGAGTGCTTGAACTGTTTCCTGGGCAGTCACAGGCATAGCCTTGAAGAAGCAGTGAAGGCTACAGTGGACCAGTACTGAAGTGAGGCTTACCGACCTATAATTGCGAGGATCACCGCTGGGGCCTTTTTAAAAAATTGGTGCCACATTAGGCAGCCTCCAGTCATCTGGCACAGAAGCTGATTTAAATGATAGGTTACATACAACAGTTAGTAGTTCTGAAATTTCACATGTGAGTTCCTTCAGAACTCTTGGGTGAATCCCATTTGGTCCTGATGAGTTGTTACTGTTTAGTTTATCATTTGTTCCAAAATCTCCTCTAATCATAGGTACTCACTCCATGGGTGCTCCGGAGCTGGAGCACCGATGGGGAAAAATTAGTGAGTGCTGAGCACCCACCGGCTGCCAAATCCCCCCTCTTCCTCCCTCCCACTGTGCCTTTTGCCCACTGGTGGCCCTGCTTACCAATTCCTCTACCGCCCTCCCAGTGCTTCACCTTTCTGAAATTAAATGCTGCCATGGTGGGCTGCTGTGTTGTCGTCTCTCCCCTGCTCTGGATAGTAAATTTGACAGTGGTGTGCAAAGCGAAGGACACAGTAGAAATTAATGTTGACCCTAGTGACCAGCAAAGCCTGGAGCAATGCTGCCAGTGCTTCCTGGAAGTATTTAAATATCAATGGGACAAAAATAATCCCACTCAGAGACCACAACAAGGGACCGTCTGCTGGTGGAAGAAAAAAAATGAAAACAAATAGGGGACTTTGGGATTACAGATGGGTGACAAATGCTAGTTTTACTTTTAGTTCTTTTCCCATCTGTAAACCTCCTTGTATTCATTTGTGGACTGACATCTCTAATTGGACAGCACCAGGGGAAAACCCAATTCACTTTAGGCTGAAATAATCCATTTTACCCCAAACACTGGGAAGGGAGGTCTGGGAGAGGTTGTTTTGCAAATAGTAACACCAGTAGGGGAATGGGAGGGTATCTTGCCCTGCAATGTGGAGGCCCTGGGTTCTCAAGAAATTTACAAAAGGGATATATTGGGAGCTTTGATACTGGGGTAGGGGTTTCTAATAGCATAAAAGAGGAGGTGATCTTGCACCCCCTGGTTTGCATTTTAATGGTGGTTTAAATAATTACCTTCTCTGTGGTTTTGGGAATGTGCTGCTGGGGGGGGAAATTTCGGGGATTGTAGCTAAGACCTGGCCCGACATAAGTGATTAATACATAGAGGAAGGCCACATTTTTGAAGACAGGAGTAGGGAAGGAAATAAATTATTAGGTGGAAACCAGAATGTTGATGTTGAGTAAGATAAGTAAATAGGTCAGTAGGCAAAGGCAGAATGTCTAAGCCAATTAATATATGAGGGAAAACACTTAAAAACTATTTACTCCAAATTAGATAATAAGGGACAAAGCATGTAGAGATGAGGTAAAGAGCAAGTTGAATTATGATCAGTGTGTGGATGTACAGTGAAGGCAACAAGATGTGTAATGCACCTAAAAGGAGAAGGGTTTTGTGTAATTTTGAAATTATAATATAACCCATGAAAATAAGTGCTTCTGCCATGTTACAGTTAAAGGATGTAATTTTGATTATAAGTGCCTGAGTTTAAATCTAATGAGTTAGGGTACGTCTACAGTACAAAATTAATTGAAACTTATTTTATTTGAATTTTCGGAAGCAATTTTATACATTCAGTGTTGTGTGTCCTCACTAAAGCACGTGAATTCAGCAGAGTGCATCCACAGTACCAAGGCTAGCATTGAATGTCAGAGCAGTGCACTGTGGGAAGCTATCCCACAGTTCCTGCAGTCTCTGCCACCCATTGGAATTGTGGGTTAAGCTCCCAGTGCATGATGGGGCAAAAACATTCCTGTGGGTGTTTCTGGGTGTGTGCCGTAATTCGCTCCTCCCTCCGTGAAAGCTACAGCAGACGCCATACTACCAGCAGATGGTAGTCTCCTGGTACTATGAATCCAGCTCGCATGTCCTCTTGTCTTTCTATCTACTCTTTCATCAAATCATTCCCCGCCGTTTTTTGGCCATCATGAACAGAGCTGCACAGCTTCCGCCACTTTTTCCATGTTGTTGGTCATGGGCTCCTGTGGAAGCTGCAGATAGCAACAATTCCCTGCTGTTTTTCAGCCGTTGTGAACAGAGCCACACAGCTTCTGCTGCAAACTCTGCTCTCCTGCTCTTGCAGCTCTAATGAGCTTCCCAACTCTGTGAAAGCTACAGAAGACAACCATTTACCGCCTTTTATCGGCCATCTTGAACCGAACATCTCATTTCACGCTCTTTTTCCAGGATTACCCATGCAGGCACCACAGCGTGGCAAGACCCACTCAGATCTCCGCTGCACTTTTGACCATTGTAAATACCTCATGTATTATCCAGCAGTATGTGCAGTACCTGCAAAACTGGGCGAGGAAGCGACGACAGTGCGATTACTATACTGATGAGGACATGGACACAGACGTTTCTAGAAGCATGGCATGTGGCGATTGGGAGATCATAGTGGCATTGGGCCAGGTTCATGCTGTGGAATGCCAATTCTGGGCCCGGGAAACAAGCACAGACTTGTGGGACCGCATAGTGTTGCAGGTCTGGGATGATTCCCAGTGGCTGCAAAACTTTCGTATGCATAGGGCCACTTTCATGGAACTTTGTGACTTGCTGTCCCCTGCCCTGAAGTGCAAAGACACCAAAATGAGAGCAGCTCTCACAGTTGAGAAGCAAGTGGCCATAGCACTGTGGAAGCTTGTAACGCCCGACAGCTACATATAAAACACACATGTATATTTCTGGAGATTAATGGAAGGAGGAGGCACTCGTTAGGGCCCTAGGTGGGCTCACGTTAGGGCCCTAGTGGGGCTCTGGGTGATTGCTACTTCCCACCACCCAACACAGATGTAATAAGGTTGAGTAGTGTTTGCAAAAGAGAAACTAAACAACTAATTATTCCTTAAGAAAGGTTTTTAATGACTTACAACATAAAGGCAACACAGACAGAATGTGTCTAGTGACTTCACATGTATTGTAACCATTCCCAGCCAACACAAATTTATATGCAATACTGATACATTAATTAACTATAGTTTACTAATTTTAACCTTTTTATTAATTTATTTAACAATGTATAAACTTTTACTGGCTTTTTATAATAAACTGAATAACAACTTATACTGAAGACAGCCACAGCGACATGCAAAGTGTTGGAGAAAAACATAGTTCTTACTTTCTGATTGGGTGCAGCAAAGTCAGATACTTTATTCTCAAGCAATTACATAGAGGGAGAGAGTGCGCTAGGATGCAGGGTTTCCCCCTCCTAGGCAAGTCTCTCTACAGGTAAACAATTACAGCATTTATACCTTTTGTTACATACAATAATAAGCAACAGCTGCATTTTGTTTATACATAGGCTATTTTGATATTTTATTTTTTGTTACTTTTATTTAGACTACAGTCTACATTCCATATCTAACACAAGGTCGTAACAACTTTTTAAACAGTTCTTTTTCATTCATCTTACACAATCCTTACTTTTACAAATCTTGTGTTATTAGCCTGACTCTTGCTAACAGAGAATGTCATGCATTGAAATTCCCTTTAAATTCCTGTCAGTTTTTGCTCTACTTCCACAAAAGCTATTATTGTTTACAAACTACTAGCTTTACCAGTGCTGTACCCATCTATAACAAGGTACAAAAACATATAGTTTCTATATATTGATTAACTATTGACTACTACTATCTTTAAGCAACTTAAACAATTTACTAATATAATTAAACTATAGTATTAATACAAACTTAAGATTAATTAGCTCGAGCACAACCAGACCTCTTCAGCCCAAAATCTTACCCTGCGTTCTTCCAAAGATATGTTGCCTTTAGTTGACCGTTTTCCGCATTGGCCAAGTACAGATGGTCAGTGAAGCACAAGTCTCTTTGGTTCAGGGGGTGTACGTAAGCCTAATAAAGAGTGATCTCTTTTAGGTCAACACACACACACAAACACTTGCATCTTTACACCTTATTTATATGGTATTTGCTAGCCGTGTTTCAAAACAGGTCAACCAATGAAGGTGACCAAATGTTTCAGTGTGGTATTTGTGGTTGTCTTGATTTTATGAACTGTGCACCTGTGCTCAGCTCATCTTTTTTTTTTTTATGCGGCTAATTGTGGTCAATTTGCTAGACTCAAAAATGCTTAAGTTAGCTTAAAGAGGTATTTGATTGCAGAGCATAGTAACCACAAATCTGTATTTATCTCTACAGAGTTTTCTCTTTAGTCTATAAAGCTTTCTAGCTAAATTATGCTTATGCTTGCAGAATTTAACTGTACTCACTTCTTACAACTTCTGGAAGTTTTAGGCCTAACACTGCTTAGCCTGATACTACTTGACAAGGCTTGTGCACATTAATCACAATATTCAGTGTTGCAGAAGTGGGCTTTTAGGAGTAATCACTGATGTGAATGCTTCCCTGTTCAGCACCCACAATCCCTCTCTGCCATGTATTTCAGGCCAAGCTGATGATTGGAATGTAGGAGCAAATGGGGTGGATTAGGGTGTGTATGTGTAACATCTTGTTAAAATGTAGTAAAGGTTTCCAAGGAAATGGTTTTCTTTCAGTATGTGTTAAAAGATCTGTGTGTCAGAGGTGAGAGTGTCTCAGAGAGGAGATTTGAGAGACTAGAAAAGTGTGCGTGTACTTCCCCCAGGTTGGGGGCAGGGTTGTTTGGTTTGTTTTAGTTTTGAAAAGAAATGTTTGATATTTGAGGCAGTCAAGTCCATTAGATTAAGAAGAAAAAAAACCATGGGACTTTTTTCATTAGCATAATTATATAAGAATCAAAGATAAGTTTTAGCAATATCTAGAGAGGGAGCAACTTTATCAGAGGTCTTGTTTACACACAAACTTGCACTGAAATAACTAAATCATTTTAACTTACACCTTTTGTTATTTCAGTGCAAGTCTATGTGGACATATTTCCATTTAGTTTAAGACAGTATTTAAATAGGACACTTTTATTCTGAAATAACAGTCCACATTGAGTTGCTGTGAAATAAGAAGAGATTTTAATTGAATCCAATGTAGTTATTTCAGAGTGAGTTTGTGTGTGGACAAGCTCAGAGCCAGAGAATGAAATACTGCTCCATTGAAATCAATGTGAGATTCCAATCCAATAATTCATCTCTACCTGCAGTTTTCTGGGGGATGGTTCTTAGCATTGTCTCCTAGCTATTTCTTCCAGGACATTCTTCAGTGTAAAATTCTCTGCTACTGATGGTGAGTCTGAGGAAGATGAAAAATAGGGGAGAGAGAGAGAAGAAAAAGTGGCACAAGAATAAGAGGGTGTTTGTGAAGAAGGTAGCAGAAAATCAGAAGAGATAAACCCAACTCGCCCTCTAGTCCTGTGTGATCTCCTTCCACTAACATGAAAATCTCTCTCATGTCTATAACTGGAATATGGTAGCCCTGCCCAGATCATTCATATTTTAATAAATGAATGAAGCAATTCCATAGGTGCATATTTCAATTTCTGCTAAAAGAGTGATGATTCCTTTAATACCAAAGAGTTTAAAATGAGAACTGTATTACATAGGATAAAAAAAAAATCCCTTCTCTTCTTTCAGTGCAGCCATGGTAGAAGTTGCTTGATTTAACTGGACACTGTTAGTGGTTAAGTATAAAATACCTAAGTGTTGCTGTATATTTATGATTACATGTTAATGATTTTAATGTTAAAACAAATATTTTGTGTATTTCAAAATGGAGTCAGTCACCTTTGACCTCTGGGCTCCATCTTGGGTTTTGCCTTCACTCTCTGGAACATTCAAAGGCTGTTGGAGAACCGGTTTGAGCCAGGTTTTCCCGCCTTTGGTGAGGTTCCATCTGCCTGAGCATTCCACCACCTCAGGACTCACCTCAGGTTTTCCTGCCACGGAATCTTGAAAAACAACGAGGAGTCCTTGTGGCACTTTAGAGACTAACACATTTAGTTTAAACCAGCCAAAGTTGATCAGTTTGAGCAACACAGCTCTGTCTGCTGCATACCTAGAGTAGGTGTGTTCATGTAAATACAATTTGCTCCTGAAGTCTCTCCCCCTCCCAGTTAGCTGTCAGAGGAGAACTCATTCAGAGCCTGCTTACACTGACATTCTGGGAGGGCTGGAGATATCACCAGACCATGGGTGGCAAGTTTGTAAAAATTTTGGTGGGGCCCAGAACCTGCCCCCAACTCCGCCCCCCCAACTCCGCCCCCACCTGCCTAAGGCTCTGGGAGGGGGCTCGGCGGGGGAGGTCTGGGGTGCAGATCCTGGGCTGGGGATTAGGGTGCAGGAAGGGTGCTGGGTGCAGGCTCTGGGCTGGGGCAGGGGGTGGGTGTGCAGGAGGAGGTGAAGGGTGCAGGCTTTGGAATGGAGTTTGGGGTTGGGAAGGTGTGTGGGAAGGGGAGGAGTTTGGGGATCGGAGGGTGTGCCGGGTGAGGACTGTGGGGCTGAGGATGAGGGGTACATGATGCAGGAGGGGGCTCAGGGCTAGGGAAGTGGGTTGGGCTGTGGGGTGAGGGCTGTGGATGAGGGGTTCATGATGCGAGGGGGCTCAGGGCTAGGGCAGAGGTTTGGAGTGTGGGGTGAGGGCTGTGGATGAGGGGTTCATGATGTGGGGGCGCTCAGGGCTGGGGCAGAGGATTAGGGTGTGGGGGGATGAGGGCTCTGGCTGGGGCTGAGGATTAGGGTGCGGGGGGATGAGGGTTCATGATGTGGGGTGCTCAGGGCTGGGGCTGAGGTTTAGGGGGCGGGGGGAATGAGGGCTCTGGCTGGGGCTGAGGGTTTGGGGTTGGAGAGGCTCAGGGTAGGGCAGCCTGCCTTGCCAGTACTGGCGGAGGGCAGGCACTAGGACCTGCGGCAGCAGACAGCAAATCTGCTGGGAGCCCTCCGGGCAGCAGGCAGGGGAGAGGCGCGCTGCATTCTGTCAGGCAGGGACGCAACACAACGCGGCGGAGGGCGGGGAACACGCGGAGGGGGGTGGCAGGCGGGGGCTGGGACCTGCTCCAGGCAGGGTCGCGGCGGCGGGGGGAGACCTGCGGTGGCCGGGGCCGATCCAGGCAGGACTGGGGGGGGGGTGGGAAGAGACCCAGCTCCAACTATTGCTGGAGCAGGGCGCCCAGCCCTGAATATTGCTGGGGCCCGGGCCCCACACAAATATATAACCTGCCGCCCATGCACCAGACAACCTTAATTCTGCATCAACAAAGCTTTTTGTCACTGCACAGAAAGGCTGTAATGCCAGTAACCGCCCAGAGCCTCTTCATGGGATATCATGAGGCTGAGGCCCTGGGTCATGTGGCCACAGCTGAGGCATGTGTGGCTCAAAGGGTTTTGCAGGTTCCAGCTGCAGAGGCTGGGTTAAGCAGTTTGGAGTAAAGCTGACGGAGTCTCTGTGTGTCCTTGGAGAGAAGCAGCGATTAAAAGACAGCTCTTGCTGGGAACAAGCTGAGACACCTTTTCTGGAACTTCTGCAAAAGAGGGGCTGCCTGGGCATAGTTTGTTCCTGCTGCTGTTCAGGGAAACAGGACTGCGACGCTTCCCGGGGGCACCCAGGGTTGTGAGGCATCTCGCTACCACCTGCCCTTTGTCTCTTTGAAGGTTGTGATAAAGTGTATATAAACTGTTTAATGGATACATTACCCTGTGCTAATTGCCAGGATGTTTGGGAGACAGACGATTAAGCTTATTCTCTCAGGCCAAGAGGCTGCTGGAAAATGTATAAAAACCCTGGGACATGATCCTTCTTCATCTCAGATCTGCTCTGGGTTTCAAGAAGGGGAAACCCTAAGCCATAAGAATTGAGATTCCCCAGTCATTGACTGGAGTCACCCTGAACATAGACATTGGACTCTACCTATGGACTATTTCTAAAAGGACTTTTGGCAACTACAAACTTATCTCTGCTTTGTATCTGAACCTCAAGAGTTGAATTCAAGTCTGTCTGTTTACTGATCTTTTAACCAACACTCTCTCTCTTTTCTTTTTTAATAAATTTTAGTTTAGTTAACAAGAATTGACTATAGCATGTATTTTGGGTAAGATCTAAGTTATAATTGGACCTGGGTGTGTGGCTGACCCTTTGGGATTGGAAGAACCTTTTCTTTTATATGATGAGATCAGATTTTCAGTAATCATCATCATATCTGACATGTGTGTCTGGGCAAAGGCCTGAGGCTGGGTACTTTAAGGTAATTGCGTTGTTTGGACTTCTGAGTAACCAGTGAAGTACTACAGAAGCTGTTCTGTGCTGGTTGGTAAACTTAAGTATTGGAATATCCACCAGCGTCTGGGGTTTGTCTGCCCCATTCTGTTTGCAGTTCACCCTGACTGAGTGACCTCAGCTGGCTCCCACGGGCACCATCGTCACAAGCCTGCAGCAATTTTACATTTTTGAAAATTTAGTTCAAGTTGGAGGAGTCACAAACTCACATTTCCAAGAGTGTAACTGTTAATTCACTGAACAATGGGGGCAGAGGGAGTTCTAAGATTTTTGTACCAATAAAAACCTTAACATTAAAGAAGTCTTCCAAACCTAATTTTAAAATGGTAGAAACTACAATAAACCCCTGTCTCGGATGAGCGTAATCAATTAGCGTGTAGAACAAAATGTTTGGAGAGATGACTTGTCTGTCTTTAACATTTCTTCAGTATAACAGGGCTGTTCACAGTTTCCATGCACCATGGCATCAATCATTTTAAGCAACTGAGAAACCTGAGCAGAATTTTCTGTTCCTTCGGCTCTGTTGTTGAAAGCGAGGCATCGGTTTCCACAAGTCTGAATCAGACTCTGAAGATCTTTGTCACCATCTAATAAGAACTTATCCAGTGTTTTTTTCCTTAAATCTTCTTTTCGGGTGAACAGGATGATCATGTACTTATTTGCTTTAAAATTGAAAATCTTTTGTATCTCTTTGACCACGTCCTTTTCTTCTTGGGTGAAATGACCCAGCTGTATGACGTGAATAATAGCATGGATCCCTGGAGAGGTGTTTAACAGATTCATGTATTTTTTGGCAAGTCTTTTCGTTACTCTTTTTAGTGTCAAAAAGGCCAGGAGTATCAACCACCGTAATTTTCCTCCCATTAACAACCGCTTCCTGTCTCTCACAATCCTGCGTAATTGAAGAGGATGAGATATCCGAAATAAATTTGTCAGGACCAAGAATTGTGTTTCCTGTTGCACTTTTCCCAGCTCCAGTTTTACCAACAAGGATGATTCTTAGATCAGGTTGTGCTGGGAACAAGAGAGAGAGTATACCAGCCAGTCAGTACAGCTTACTTCAATCATGGAAAAATAGTTCATGAATAGTTTGTTAAACTGGAAATCTTAGCTTAGTTTCCCTTGTTTGTCATGGTTTATTTCAAAAGTTTAAAATCCAAAAAGAGTTCTAAAAGGACTTTTGGCAACTACAAGCTCACCTCTGCTATGTATCTGAACCTCAAGAATTGAATTCAAGTCTGTATGTATATTGATCTTTTAACCAACACTCTCTCTCTTTTCTTTTTTAATAAATTTTAGTTTAGTTAATAAGAATTGGCTCTAAGTGTGTATTTTGGGTAAGATCTAAGTTATAATTGAACCTGGGTATGTGGCTGATCCTTTGGGATTGGAAGAACCTTTTCTTTTATATGATGCGATGAGATTTTCAGGAATCATCATCATATGTTTGACAGGTGTGTCTGGACGGAGGCCTGAGGCTGGGCACTTTAAGGGAACTGCGTTGTTTGGACTTCTGAGTAACCAGTGAGGTGCTACAGAAGCTATTTTGTGCTGGCTTGGTGAATCTAAGTATTTGAATATCCACCAGCGTTTGGGGTTTGTCTGCCCCGTTCTGTTTGCAGTTCACCCTGATTGAATGACCTCAGCTGGCTCCCATGGGCAGCACCGTCACACCCTGTCTAGACTAGGAAAATTAAGTCATGTTTTAAAATGTGTTAGCTAAAAAATTGTAACTAACACTAGAGGGGAGCCTAGGATTTTCCACAACCAGCTCACACATTCTAAAGGTATTAATCTCAGTCTACACAAGCGTTTTACAACATGTGAGTTAAAATGTTTTAGGGCCTGACTACATGAGATGTTAATGCATGGCAAGTCAAGGGGTTAATCTACAGCACACTTGCTTGCCACACAGTAATGCCTCAGGTGGACACTACTACAATGGAGTGAAAGTTCCAGAGTGCACTTTGATGTTCTCCAGTTTGAAACAGGAGTATGTCAAAGCTCTCTCTGGGACTTTCACTGAGTTCTAGCTGTATCTACACAGGGTCCTACTGCATAGCAAGCTAGTGCACTGCAGATTCACATCCTTGCTTGCCACATGCTAAAGTTCCATGGAGACAAGTCCTTGGAGACGGAAGATCCCTCCTCCAAAGAGCTTACTCTGAAGGACTGGGAAAATGCCAGTAATATTTTATGAATATTATATGTTCTGTCTGTTTGCCTGCTTGTTATGTTATTGGCTATGGCATTTGAAGGAGTTAATTCAGACATGAGTTATTTGGCAGGCCAACAGGAGAAGAAACAATAGCCCAGATAAGATTTCCTCAGCAAACACCACCGGCTATTAACTGTGAAATGTTACCTTCAGCCACCCCTGGTGAGATGCATAAACCAGTGGGAGCAGGTTCAAGAGAGACAGGGAGAAAAAGAGTTTGGGAATGGTTAAACACCTGAGTCCCTGAAGCTCAAAGGGGAGATGTTAGCCAAGGGGGCAAATCCTTGATACCCAGAAGCAAGGGTACCTGGATAAGCTAAACCTATTTAAACTTTAGGTACAACAGAAGCATGTACTGTATGCTGTTTGTTGTGTTAAAAACTCTTTTCTTTTTATGTTTTGATTCCTACTGTTAAGATTTGAAAAGGCTCTTTGCTGTTCCTGTATTCATACGCTGGTCACAGCTCCCAGAGGGAAAAAGAGCAGGGCTCACACTCAGTTGGGCCTGCAGAGGAATCAAAGTGTGTATACAGGATGCTGCAGCCCAGGAACTCAGTCTCAAAGTGGGAGAATCATGGGATTGCACCCCAGGACAGGTGTAGACAAGAGGCCTGTCACCTGGACAGCTGCACTCGTAGACACTGAGAGAGATCAAAGATGCAACTAACCTTGAACTGTGACATTTGCAATCCAGATAGACAAGACAACATATCTAATGCAGCCTAATGCAAGTCTTATTGAAATTAATGACCCAAACATTTTGTTAATACAGAGTTAAGGTTGTCCAGTGTTGCCTCGTGCTCTTCCAGAATTTGGCGACTTGATAAACTTAAACCTCTGAAAACCAGGAAATGAAGAGTTAAAATACACACCATCCTTGTAATGCAAACTTAACTCTGACCCCCTCTTCCTCCACCCCCATCCCACAGAGCTGTCAATAGATACTAGAATGGTTCCTTAAGGGTGGTGCCATCATAGGAAGCTATAAGAAATGACTAAGCGAATGCGCCATTGTTTGTGTTGTGCTCCAAAGATTTTACTTCTAGCTGTTAGCTGCATGCATTCAAGCCGCAATTCAGGATATTAGGGGTAGCTGTATTGAATAGTGGGTATATTAGTTGGAGCAGATTGACAGAACTGTCACTGTGATATGAGGAGAGGTGCACATCTACCTTGAGGGATCAAATATGCCTCATTTCAGTGCTGAGTTCTGTAAGTGGTGTCAGCAGAGGAACACAAGGATGTCCTCTAGCAAAGGGAATTGTCAGTAGTCTGGTGACATACTTGACAGTGGTCTCCATGGCTTATTAGGACTTAGAATGGAAAGGAACCTCATGAGTCCAGTTCCCTGCTCTTTCAGGGAAACCTGTCACATAATCCTGTTCATACATTTATCAAGCTCCTTCTTAAAGCCACTTAGGCTGCTTGCCCCACGACTCCTATTGGAAGGCTATTCCACACATTCACTCCTCCGAGGGTTAGAAACCTTCTTCTAATTCCCAGCCTGAATTTATTCTTTGTTGGTTTATATCCATTTGTTCTTGTGCCAAATTGTCCATTAGCATCAATAGCTCCCCACTAATGTATTGATAGTGATTATAGCCCCTCTCAGCCTGCATTCTGCTAGGCTAAACAAGTCACGCTCTCTTCATCTCTCATAAGCCAGACCCTCCATTCTCCTGATCAACCTAGTAGCTCTTCTTTACACCTGTTCCAGTCTGAAATCATCCTTTTTTAACATAGCTGACCACAACTGTACCCAGTATTCGAGATGAGGTTGTGACCAAGAGGTCTATTGGTGATTCACCACTCTGTGTCAGCAACTCTTGTCAGGCCTGATATAATCACTGGACCTAACACACTCTTGTCATAATCTGTGGCTAAAAAGTGCCATGTAAAGTATCATATACAAACTGGTAACATGCTGGAATGGATATTTGCTTGTTTGACCAGCCTGGTTGTCTGGCAGAGACAATGAAGGTTCATTTACACATAAGGTAAATAAAGCTAACAAGCGGGGGAAAAGACAACATGTTGTCTACACCCCAGCAAGAGAGAGAAACTTTATTTAGACTATAAAGATGATAAGCATTTGAATCAACTGATTGTATACAGTCTTATTGTATTATAAAATTGTATCAAGTAAGGTCTTTCATGAAAGCCTGTGTCACACTTGTGATTAATAACATTATGAAATGTATGTGTTAACACTATAGGAGGAATTATGGATACCCACTGATACTATGCTTTAAGTCTGTGACCAAACCCAGGGAGAAACAGGTTTTCTGCCAGACAGGAGGGATGACAGCTATCTACCTCTCTCCTGTGTAAATTAAGCAGGGGAGAACCAAAACAATGGAAGCTCCATTTACATACAAATCAGCAAGAGAATGGGAAGACCACAGCAATGTGAGAACAGCAAGAGGTCTCAGGACAAAACAGTGAGCTTGGGAAGATATAAGGAGACAGGAGAACACATTTTGGCATCCATCACTTGGGGGATTCAAGGGGCCAGAGCCAGGGCTGGCTCCAGGCACCAGCGGGCCAAGCGCCTGCTTGGGGCGGCATCCTGCAAGAGGGCGGCAGACGGCCCGATGGACATCCCGCAGGCATGCCTGCGGGAGGTCCACCGGAGCCGCCGACCAGCCACTGCCAAAGCACCCCCGTGGCAAGGCAGAAACCCTAGCGCCGCCCCTGCCTGCAGCCGCGGGCAGCCCAGAGCCCTTTAAATCCCAGCCGGGACTGGGAGTCAGAGGGCTCTGGGCTGCCCTGCGCCGGGGGGAGCCCAGAGCCTTTGAAATCCCAGCCGCGGCCGGGAATCAGAGGGCTCTGGGCTGCCTGCTACGGCGGGGAGCCCAGAGCCTTTGAAATCCCAGCCGCAGCTGGGAATCAGAGGGCTCTGACTCCCCGCCGCGGCTGGGATTTAAAAGGCTCTGCGCTGCCCGCGGCTGACAGCCCAGAGCCCTTTAAAAGAGCCTGCCGCCCTAAGCCGCCCAGCCCTTCCCCCCCTCACCCTGCCCCCCAGGGCGGCAATTCAGCTGGCTGCTTGGGGCGGCAAAAATTGTAGAGCCGGCCCTGGCCAGAGCTCTTGAAATCACAGAAAGTTGGGTCCTTCAGCCAAGGGGGTTGAAGTCTCTGGGAACTGACATAGCTGAGACAAAGATTAGGCAAAGATTGTAACTTGCAGAAATTAAGTTTTAGTCTTAGAAACATAGTTTTACTTTTATTTGCTTGGAACACTTTCTATCTTTATTCCTTATACTGGGGATCACTTACACTTAAGACTTTTTGTTAAATAAACTTGTTTTACTTTTAATATAAACCAACACAGGTCTGTGATTGAAATAAGAGTGTTTGTCAAATCCCAGCTAAACTAATGAATTGCAGTGTATTGTATCTTTAAAGAAGCAATGATGTTAATTATTTCTGTGACTGTTCCAGGAGAGGGATGGAAACTTCAGGGAGATGGCTTTGGGGAAATTTAGGACTGGCGGGGTGTTGAGGTCACTCTGCACAAAGCAACTGGTTGGAGGAAGCCAGGGTGTGGCCTGCATGCTTGTAGGCTGGCTGTTGGTGTCAGGGCTGTTAGTCATAGCAATTAAGACACCCAGAGTTACAGGACAGGGTGGTGACCAACCTCTTACTGGCCTGGGTTGAACCCCAAAACACCGCAGAGGTCCTACTAATACCTTGTTCAATGGCATTAATGCTTCCCTGTCTTCACTGGAAATACCTTGCCTGATACATCCTAGGATTGCATATACCTTTTTCATAGCCTCACCACATCTTTCTGCTCGTCGGTCATTTCTAACTGATTGGCATCAGCTTATGGCAGAAATTATTATTCTGCCATAAGCTGAAATTCTAAATATGTGGCCTTGCAGTTTCATTGTTAAATTACTCCCATTTCTATTACTCCAGTCCTGAAAGTCATTAAACTCTTCCAATAAAATATTCTGATCTTCCTCTGTATTGATGATGCCTCCCAACTGTGTGTTATCAGCAAATTTCATTAGCACATTTCTACTTTTTGTGCCACAGTCATTAAAGAAAATATGAAATAAAATTAGTCCCAAAACCAATCCTTGAAGAACTCAACTAGTAACCTCTTGCCAACCTTATAGTTCTCCTTTCAGCACAACCCATTATCTCCCCTTTATCTAGTTCCATACTCACCTTACAATACCTGTACTGATCCCCATCTTCTTCAGTTTAACTAATAATTTCACATGTGGTACTGTACTAAATGCTTTACTGAAGTCCGGCAAGATTAGATCTACCACATTTCCCTTGTCTAAAGCCTCAGTTATCAAAGCAATATATCAGGTTAGCCTGCCATGCTGTACCTTTGGTAAACCCCTGTCACATTGCATTCCATTTTCCATTTTCCTCCATGTCTTATATTATTCTTTCTTTTAAAATTTGTTCTAAAGCCTTGCATATTACTGAGGTCAGATTAATGGCTTAGTGAGGGGTTAGTGAATCCAGTGTCTCAGAAGGAATCCTCAGGGCTAGGTAAAAGGGGCTAGGAAACTTGGTGGAAAGAGGATAATCAATGGGACACTGTAATCCTAGGGTATAAAATATATGGGAATGACAGGATAGGTTTTGCTTGTGGGGGAGTGGCACTGTATATGAAGGAGAAACTAGAGACTAATAAAGTAATGACCTGAAATGAATCATTCAATACCATAGAATCTCTATAGATAGAAATGCCATATTTGAAAAATTTGAAGAACATGACCAGGATGGTGACAATTATTGTGAAATGCTGCAGGAGATTAGAGAGGCTACAAAAACAGAAAACCCAATAATAATGGGGGATTTCAGCTATCTCCATATTGACTGGCTACCTGTCACTTCAGGACAGGATGCAGAGATAAATTTTTTAGACACCTGAAATGAAAGTTTCTTGGGTCCTGGAACCCACCAGAGGAGAGGCAATTCTTGATTTAGTCCTAAGTGGAGCACAGGATCTGGTCCAAGAGATGAATATAGCTGAACTGGTCAGCAATAGTGACCATAATTAACTTTAACATCCTTTGGGGTGGGGGAATGCCAAAGAAACACATCACAGTGACATCTAGTAAATTCTTCTTAAAAAACTTCCAATTGTAATACATTTTTTCCTTTCTAAATTGCACCCTTCATTAGTCTGTTTCATAAAACGTATACATATAACTAGTGATTTATTTAAACAACAACACTGACCCAATTACATCTAATACAAAACAATTATAATTATTTTTACTATTATATGCATATATTGCAGTAGTGCCTAGAAAGTCCAGTCATGGATCAGGGTCAGATTGTGCTGCATGCTCTACAGACACAGACAAACAGATGGTCCCTGTGTGCCAATCAGAGTCCAGACATCCCAAGGACAGAACGGGGGACAGAACCCACAAAGAATATGCAACTGAATCATCTGATTGTATATAATATTACTGTACTAGAAAAATGTGTCTTGTGGGATATCACATGAAAACTGGTAACACACTGGTCACTAATATCACTGTGAAATGTGTGTGTAAACACTAGATGTTGGCTTTATGGATACTCTCTGATATTATGCTTTAGAGTCTGTAACCAAAGAAAGGGAAAACAGGTTTTCTTCCGGACAAAGGTAGTTATCTCCCTGACTTGAACATAGATTGAGCAGAGTGAGGCCAAAGACACTGGGCTGTTCATCTGCATCAGAAACTGCAGGATAAACATCAATTACCAGGAGTGCAAGGGGTCAGCATGGCATCTGCACACTGGGGAGTCTGAACCTCAGGAGTTCATCCTGACTCTTGAGACAATGAACTTTGGGGAGGATATAAGGAGCCGCAGAAGGACATTTTGGTTATCCATTCACTGAGAAAACCCCTAGTAAGGTGCGGGAGAATCATGAAAACCTGGATCCTGATTTGACTGAAAATCAGCAGATCTGCAAGAGAACTTGGAGGGTGAGAAAACTGTTTTAGGCCAGGTCTACATTACAAACTTACATCAGTATAACTACATCTCTCAGAGGTGTGAAAAATCCACTCCCCTGAGCAATGCAGTAATACTGACCTAACTGCCGGTGGAGACTGCGCTGTGCCGACAGAAGGGCTTCTCCTGTCGATAGAGCTATCACCTCTGCCAGAGGTGGATTAACCAAGCTGATAGGAGAAGTTCTCCCATCAGGGTAGTAGCATCTTCACTGAAGCGCTACAGTGGTGCAGCTGCCCCAATGCAATTGCGCCACTGCAGCATTTTGACTGTAGACCTGACCATCGACAAAGGACTGTAACATGCTGAAATTAAGCTTAGTCACTTAGAAGTGTGTTCTAGCTTTGTTTTATTTGTAACTGTACTCTGTGTTTTTATTAACTTCAGCTTGGAGAAGCTGCGTTCTCCGCTGGCAACAGTTACAGGAAGTGTTAGAAGCATGCACCGAGCAACAAAAGCATTTGGAAAGAGGGTGGTCATCTTATTCCAGAACAGCCTTTAGAGTTGATCCCGCTGAAATGTATCTTGAAAGGGCTTTCAGTTCATCACCTAAATCACTCGCATCAATATCATGCATGTCATCATGTGTCAACACTGTCTAGTGCCCTGCATTGCTGGTGCAGGCCTTCTTCAGGTATAGTGAGGAGTTTTGTAATATCATACAACATCCCAAATATACTGCTGTGTTCCTTGAGCTGCATGAAACGTTCGTCAACTGACTGTATTGTACAATCTAGCACTTGGTTAAAGAATTCAAATTTGAATTGTTGTTTGGGGTCTCTCATGGGATTATCCTGTGCCTCATAATCAAAATGTCATCTTCTTCGGTGACTCTTGTATTCTTGAATGGGTGGGAAAATAGCTTCAGTATGAAGTTCCTCTGCCAACTTCTGTGCACTCTTCAGAATGTTTTGAAATCCCTCATCTGACCGGTAAGACTGTAGGTCTGACTTTGCTTTGTCCAGCTGTTCCATTGCTCCAGATATATCAAGGTCAACACCTTGGAGCCTCTTGTTTACAACATTTATTTCAAACAGTGTGTCATGCCACAACACTAAGCCACACAGAAATTTAAAGTTATGTATGTTTCTCGTGATTCCATTTCCCTCTGCCACTGTTCTCCTACAAACAGTTCCTGTCATAGCATTATCCTCCATAATGGCAACTATGGCATCATCTATCTTCCCAATTTGGTGTTTAATAAGCTTTATCAACTCCACTCGACTTTCCTATCGTGTGGCACTCAGTGGTTTCAGTGTCAGAGAGGATGTTCCCAGATGTTGCTTCAAAATTTGCCATTGATGATTTGATGCAGAGAAAAATACCTAGATGCTTTGAATTACATTTAAAAATTCAGCAGCCTCACTAGAAGCTGAGGCTGCATCACTGACCACCAACTTCAATGAATGAGAACTGCAAGGGACAAAAAAAGCTCAAGGGTTTAACTCAGATGCATGTCTGCACTCCTCTGTTCTTTCCTCTCATGTTGGCACCATTATTGTAGCCCTGACCTCTCATGTCAGCTATCGCAATTCCCTATCTTCCAGCTTTTTAAGAAGCACATTTGTCATACCAGCTCCTGTAGTATCATCAATGTCAATAAATTCTAGAAAATGCTCTCTGACAGTCACCATTGCAGGGATATGGTCAATAGGTTCTGTTGTTACAAAACGCACCATTAAAGTCATTTGTTCCATATGGCTGATGTCAGGTGTGCAGTCCAGAATAACAGAGTAATATCTTGCTGACTTCAGATCTGTCACAATCTTCTGTTTGACTTTTGTTGCCAGTAACTGTATGATCTCATTTTGAATTCTTTTTCCAAGGTAGTGGTGTGTGTACATTTCTTGGGTGGTGACTCTTCTTAGATGCTCCTGGATTGCAGCATCAAACTCACCCATCAGCTCCACAATTTTAAGGAAGTTTCACTGTTTGGCACATACAGCTGATCTGAAGTGCCACACGGTGCTAGGTTTTAGGTAGCAAGCATTCTCACAATGGCAATGAGCCTTTTCAGAACATTTTTCCAGTAAAGAGACTCTGATGCAATCTTCTCTTGATGCTGATCATCTATGATGGCCTTTAATCTTAGTCTCATCTCAAGCTCTTTCCACCTATGGAATTCTCTGTGGTGATTTGCTGCCTTCTTATGTCATGCCAGATTTCTAGCCAGATTTTTCGAGTCCTTTGTTCCTGTAGAACATTATAGTCAGTAAAATATGTGTATCAACATTGTATGTGACGTTATAAGATTGTTCTATGCATCATCACTGTAACATCCTCCAAGTTTAAGAAAAGCAGGATGTGACATTATACTCCATATTTTTATGAAAATATTTTTGTGGTAGGAATATGGCATAACTAAGATATGTTTTATGCAAGATGGCTCTTGTAAGGTATCATTGGAAAGGTTATGATTTGCTGAATATGATTATCCCATTCATATGTATGTATCATGCTTGTATGACCTGTGTATCTGTATTTCATGTTTGCTGCTTTGGGTTACTCCCACTGCTAACACTTCAGATACAACAATGGAAAAGCCAGACAGCGCCAATGGGGCCATCAGTGCTGACAATGAATTGCAAAAGAGCTTCATCTTCCTGTGGACGTGTGGGTCAGCCTGTGAAGAATGGCTTCAGGCGTCTTACAGAGGCACATGACCATGTCACCTGATATTGGAACCCACCTTGAATTCTGTACTTTCCCACAAGGAGCTGGAGTGTCAAACTAGGAAACAAAGGACTCCTGCCTTATGCAAATCCAATTTAAGGGGGGGAAATGAGGTTATCCTTGTCGTCAATTTTCCCCTGCTACTCCACCCAAGAAGACTGCTGGAAACAACTAAGACTGAACTGGGGGAAAGAACTGGGCCCAGGCTGGAAGGGTGTGTAGCCTGTGACGAGGATTATTAGAATCACATTTAGAGTGAGAAGTTACATGTAACCAGTTTCTTTAGTGTATTAAGCTTAGTTTGCATGTTCTGTTTTATTTTCTAAGTAATATGCCTTGTTCTGTCAGCTACCTTTTTAATTACAGGAACGCCTCACTTAATATTGTAGTTATGTTCCTGAAAAAATGTGACTTTATGCAAAATGATGTTAAGCGAATCTAATTTCCCCATAAGAACTAATATAAATAGGGGAGGTTAGGCTCCAGGATAATGTTTTTCGCCGGACAAAAGACATTATATACATATACAGTATAAGTTTTAAACAATTTTAAACAAACAGTTTAATATTGTACACAGCAATTGATGATGTGAAGCTTGGTTGAGGTGGTGGAGTCAGAGAGTGGGATATTTCCCAGGTAATGCCTTGTTGCTAAATGATGAACTAGCACTTGGCTGAGCCCTCAGTGGCTGATAGGCTGTTCTTAATGTAGCCTCACACTCTACGAGGCAGCATGGATTGAGGTAGGAGGGAAGAAACACAGTAGATGCAGGGCAGTAGCTGCAAACACTTTCCTGCAAAAACTGAAATGATGATGAGCCCATGCTCTCCAGCTGGAGCGCCCCACTCCCTCCTCCTGACAGCACATGCATGGCTGCACAGGTGCCGACGTTCCAAAATGCTGGGGGGTGCATGCATGAGTGAGAGAGATTGATGTGCATTGCCCCTTTAAGTACGTTGACCCCACTTCAAGTACGTTGCCCTTTTAAGCAGATCAACCAGTTCGGACAGGAAGCAACAGCTTCCAGCAAGCTCCCTCCATTCTGTCCCTGAGCCCTGTCCCCTCTTCCGCTTTGCTGAGCGGGGGTATGGAGTGGGGGTCAGGGGCACATCCTGATATCAGCACCCTCCCCTCCCATCCCCCCAGCCAGGGCCGGCTCTAACATTTCTGCAGCCCCAAGCAAAAAAAAAGAGCGCCACCAACCCCTCCCCGAGCACCGCGTCGCACCGCCCAAGTCCCCGCCCCCGGAGCGCCGCGTCGCACCGCCCAAGTCCCCGCTCCCCCGAATGCCACGGCTCAGCACCCAAGTCCCCGCCCCCCCCCGGAGCACCGTGACGCAGCACCCAAGTCCCCGCCCCCCCGAGCTCCGCAGCGCAGCACCCAAGTCCCCACCCTCCCGAGCGCCGTGACGCAGCACCCAAGTCCCCGCCCCCCCCAGCGCCGCGGTGCAGCACCCAAGTCCCCACCCTCCCGAGCGCCGTGACGCAGCACCCAAGTCCCGCCCCCAAGCGCGCGGTGCAGCACCCAAGTCCCCACCCTCCCGAGCGCCGTGATGCAGCACCCAAGTCCCTGCCCCCAGCGCCGCATCACGCCGCCCAAGTCCCCGCGCCCCCGAGCGCCGCAGCGCAGCACCCAAGTCCCCGCCCCACCGAGCGCCGCGGCGCAGCACCCAAGTCCCCGCGCCCTCAGGCGCGCGGCTGGCACCCAAGTCCCCGCGCCCCCAGAGCGCCGCAGCGCAGCACCCAAGTCCCCACGCCCCGGCGTGCCGCAGCGCAGCACCCAAGTCCCCGCGCCCCCAGAGCGCCGCAGCGCAGCCCCCAAGTCCCCGCGCCCCCAGAGCGCCGCAGCGCAGCACCCAAGTCCCCGCGCCCCCAGAGCGCCGTGATGCAGCACCCAAGTCCCCACGCCCCGGAGCGCCGCGGCGCAGCACCCAAGTCCCTGCCCCCCCAGCGCCACCTGTCCAAACCAAAAACAACCAAACCAAACCCCGATCGCCGCCCCCTCCCAAGGTGCCGCCCCAAGCACGAGCTTGGTAGGCTGGTGCCTAGAGCCGGCCCTGCCCCCAGCAAGCAGGAGGCTCCCGAGAGCAGCTCTAAGGCAGAGGGCAGGGCAGGAGCAGCAGGGCAGTCGGGGGAGGGTCCCCATAAGTGCTGCTGGGCAGCTGCAGAGCCACATACCTTACAGGGAGTTTAGGGGAGCTGATGTGGGGGCTGCCGGGCCGCCCTGGTTCTAATCCCCACGAAGAGGGACTGCTCTTCTAGAGAATCCCACAAGCAGTGGACAAAGCAAACAGCTGCCAAACCACCTTATAAGGGATCATTGTGCAACATTAAATCAACTTGTTCCCTAATAGATCAGCCACGTAACAACGTTAAGTGAGGAGTTACTGTACTTAAAATACACCTGTTATAGTTAATACATTTACTTCTGATTTATAATATACAACTGTTTATGTGATTTCTAACTGGGGGGGGCAAGAAATTGTGCATACTCTCTTCCACACTGAGGGAAAAGGCGAATTTCATATAATTTTGGGTTTGTTCTCCAAGGGGAGTGAACATCTGGGTGCTGTGGCAAGTCCCTTAAGCTGAGCCTTCCCAGAGCAGATCTCTGTCTCTGTGCAGCTGGGTGTGGCCTTGCCTGTGTGCTTGGCTGGAAAAGGCTGGAGAGCCTGGCCCAGCAAGTCCAGGCAAAAAGGGGGCCCAGGCTGGCAGAAGAGTCTGACCCAGTGGTGTCCCAGGACCTCAGGTGACATCCCAGGGGGTTCAACCTGTCGCACAGGCTCAAACCAGGTTCTCAGAAATAAAGGACAAACCAGCACCCAGCCAGATGTTAAAAGGCTATCACCTGCTTAAGCGGCCATTCTCTGGCAGGGGGAAGATCTGATTTTACATGATGGAGGCTGTGTGTGAGCCAACCAGAAGTGGTTGCTCTCACAGCAAAGCAATGTAAAAGGCACGCCAGGCTGGAGAGTTAAGGGGCACAGCAGTCCAGCATGTACCGTGGGGAATGTCACAGTACCATAGCCCAGTTCTCCTCCTCCAATGCCTCTTGCTCCTTAGCAATGATTACCCCAGCCCCAGACTTCAGCGGCTGCATGTTAACCCCTTCCCTGCCCCAGCATCATATCCCCATTTGCAGCTTCTCTGCCTGTCCAACACAGACCAGTCACCCCTCCACAGCCTCCTCCCCACAGGAAGATGGGAATTGATGAGGGCCCACAGACTGTGGGGCTAGCGGGTGCAGGGGATGACATAAAGAGAGTGGGGGCCATTTTTTGAAGATAGAAACGGGGTATATAACATTCATTGAGCTAGAGAGAGAGAGTGACAATGTCTTTATCACCCAGTGGTTAGGTAAGGATCCTGGGATATGGGAGATCCCTGCTTCAATGAATATTTAATTATTATACCAAGTGGAACCACTTCATCAGGAGAAAATGCCACCCCAGATAATCCTATAGCCCAATGGTTAGGGCACTGCATGGGGGATGAGGAAGACCTGGGTTCAAGCCCCTTCTCTGATCAGACAGAGCAGCAAGTTGAACTGAGGTCTCTCACATCTCAGATGAGTGCTCAAACTACTGGGTTGGTGGGTAGAAGAGTGTTCTCCTCCTCCAGCTGTCTTGTGTGTGATGCCATCTGGTAGGCAGCATGAGTGAGTGCCTGCCAGATCAGCTCCCAGAGGTGAATTAGGCTGGGGAACACCTACTTTGATTCCCACTGACAGCCAGGTGTGAGTTAGATGCTGAACTGCTCAGCAATGCCTAGACTTAAGCTTTTGTGAACACATGCAAAGGGTGAAGCTTAGATGCTGAGAGGACTTTACTAGCTGGAAATTTAGCCGCCAAGGGAGTTTAGGTGCCTACAGAGTTCAGCGGCAGCTGAGTGGGGGTTCTGTGAATGCCTGTGATGCCTAAATGTTGTATCTAGGCAAAGGTGACAGGGAGGAACCTAAGTCCTTTTGTAAATCTAGCCCATACAGTTTAAGGCCAGAAGGGACCATTAGATCAACCAGACTGACCTTCCGTACAACACAGGCCAGAGAATCTCACCCAGATCCTAAATATTGAGCCCAACAACTTGCGTTTGCCTGAAAAATCTCTTCCAGAAAGGCATGTGGTCTTGATCTGAAGACATTAAGGGATGGAGAATCCACCATTTTCCTGGGTATTTTCTTTAAGTCATCATCATTGATACAAATCTGTGCCCTATTTCCAATTTGAATTTGTCTAGCTTCAGTTTCCAGCCAATGGTTCATGATCTGCTTTCTCCACTAGATTAATGAGCCCTTAATACCTGTATTTTCTCCCCATGAAGGCACTTGTGCACTGTAATCAAGTCATCTCTCAGTCTTCCTTTTGATAAACTTAAACTCTTTGAAAATCAAACTCTTCAAGTCCTCTTACTGTCAAGCATTTTCTCAAGTCCTACAATCATTTTTGTATTTCTTTTCTGCCCTCTCTCCAATTTTTCAACATGCTTTTTTAAAATGTAAACACCAGAACTGGACACAAGTATTCCAGTATCAGTTTCACTGGTACTGTATACAGAGGTGAAATCACCTCCCTACTCCTACTCACCACTCCCCTGTCTATACATTCAAGGATCACATCAGCCCTTTTTGCTACAGCATTGCATTGGGAGTTTATATTGAGTTGTCTGTCCACTGTGACCCCCAAAATCTTTTTCAGAGTCACTGCTTTTGAGGATACAGTGCCCTACTCAGTAGGCAAGGCCTGAGTTCCTTGTTCTTAGGTGCATTTGGCTGTAATAAAACATATTTTGTTTGAATTGAACCAGCTTACAAAGGGATCTAGATCTCTCTGTATGACTGCCCTGGCCTCATCAGTATTTACCACTCCTCTTGCTTTCCTTATCAATTTTCTACAATGTCTAGATTCTGATTTATAGTCATTATTATCTACTTCCCCTTTTTCTTGTATTTGAGATATATATATGTTGTTGTTGTTTTTAGAGCTAGCTTAGCTTCCCCTGTAAGCCAGGTTGTCTTGTTAATCAGTGTGCCCTTCTTTGATTGTGGCTTTTGGGGCATCTATTAAAAAGTTCTGCAATTATTCCCATTCTTCTTTTTAAATTCTTCCTCCCAGCTGATTTGGTTCATAATTGTTTTGTGAAATTGGTCATTTTAAAACAAGAAGTATATTTATTACGTTTGTACTTTATTCTGTTTGTGCATAACAAATGTGATCATGTCATGATCACTTGTACCATAGGCAGTGACTTCCCTTCTGGCCAGTGGATGGTCAACCCCTCCTCCGCTCGAGTCCCCGCCCCCACTCACCCCTTCTCCAAGCCCCTGTCCCAGCCCCACCTCTTCCTCCCCTGCTCCACCCCTCCCCATTCCACCCCCTTCTCCAAGTCCCCACCCCTTTCCCGCCCCTTCCCCTGAGCATGACATGTCCCTGCTCCTCCCACTTCCTCCTGGAGTGTCCTGTTTTGCGGCAGGCAGGAAGTGCTGGGAGGGTCAGGGGGCCGCCAATGGGCAAGACGCACTGGGGCAGGGAAGGGCTTGGCTGCTGGTGGGTGCAGAGCACCCGCTAATTTTTTGACATGGGTGCTCCTGCTCCAGAACACCCACACAGTCGGTGCCTATGACTTGTACCTAAAGTAGTAGCATTGTTTAAAAATCAAAATTCAAGTGAATAGGACAGAACAGTTTATCAACTATGATATCCAGAAACAACTATGTTCACAAAAGTTCAAAAAGTGTTCCTGAGTTTTCAGACACAGCAAAAAAGAGGGATAACATTTACTTTATTGGACTACCAACAGATGAGTGCATGGCATTAGACTGAATTCTGTATTATACCAGAGTACTGGCAGTTAGCAAGTGTAGTTATGTTTTAAATGAAGCATTATGGTTGATCCAGGGAATTCCTGACCAGTGAACCTTACTTCCATGTCTCGTAAACTGGGTGAAACAATAAGTGAAGAGAGATTTATACAACATTTAAGATGATCATGATATGATCTTATCAACATACTCCTGCAAAGGAAAATTGTGCCTCACTTATCTATTGGAATTCTCTTAATGTGTCAATAAAATAGTATACAAATGAGAGCTAGTTGACATAATATATATGGACTTTGAAATAACATTTGACAAAATGCCTCAACGAAAAAGAATGAATGGGCACTTTTCATCACGGCAATAGGTGAACAGTGAAGTGTTAGTGTTCTGTGTAAGAAGTGTTGTTTAACACATGTATTAATTACATTTTGTTAAAACCTTGTGTTAAAGGACAGTTATTTAAATTACAAAGTCAAGCTATAAAAAGTTAGGAAATGCCAGAATTTAGATTGCCCACGCCACCTTAATTCTGCTCTCTTGTGCAAATGTGCTATAACAGAATAATTACATGATCATATATTTTCCATAGGTCTTTGTCTCATTCAGGGCCTGATCCCCCTCAGTGCACAAGATGGACCGTGTTCAGGGAATGTGGCAGATGTTCAAAATTTTAATCCTCATCTTTCAGTTGGTGACCTTATTATTGCATACTATTCAAAGCTTACAGTGAATGAAAAATTCGTTTCCTCATGGTGTTTTAAACACAACTGACAAGAACCTGTGGAACTCATTGCCAAAAGTATCAGGCAGAGTTTAGCAGGATTCAGAAAAGTATTGGACATGTATATGGATAAGAATGTTATTTTCTTATTAAATTAATTAATTTCCACCATCACTTTTCAATATGTCAAATTGATAATTCATAACTGCCACAGAGAAGTTGTCAAGAGTCAACAGAATATGACACCAACCAATAATACACTTGGAATTTTAAAAGGGCAAATTTTCCAAAGCTTAAAGCAATTGTTGGCAAAACTGACTGGGAACATAAATTTAAAGTGGTACATACCGAAAACTGGAAATTGTTCTAGGACATCTTGTTGGATTCACAAAAAGCCACAATTCCACAAACAAACATAAAAGCTTTATACTGGACAAAAAACATCCTAGTTAAAAGGCGATGTGGAAGAGGTGATAAAACACACACAAAATCAATATATAAATAATGGAAAAAAGTAAAGTAAATGGCATCCCCATCAGTATGGTTTCATTGAAAGTAAGATCTTGTCAAACAAGCCAGTTGCCATTTTTTGATAAGATTATGGTTAATAAAAGCCAATGTGCTGATATAGTATTTTCGGATTTTTCCAAGGCATTTGACTTGCTTCATGACATTTTTATTTTAAAAAAACCATTACATGATATGGAACTAACAAGGCACATATTAGATGTATTAAAAACTGGCTCACTGGTAGATCTCAAAATGTAATTGTTAAGAAGGAGACATTAATGAGTGGGGCTATTTCTACTGGTGTCCGTGAGGTATCGGTTCTTGGTCCAATGATATTCAATATTTTTATCAACAAATAAAACAATGATATAAAATCTTGGCTGGTAAAATCTATCGATGACACAAGGTCTGGTGAGCTAATAAATAATGAGAACAAATTACTGTTACAGAGTGATTTGAGATGCCTGGTTAAATGGTCACAATCCACCAAAACATGTTTTAATGCAGCCAAATACAAGGAAATACACCTGGTAACAAAGCATGTTGTTTGTACCTACCAGAAGGGAGACTGTCTTGGAAAGCAATGACTCAGCAAAACACTTGGGGTCATCACAGATAATTACCTCAACATGAAACCGCAGTGAAGTTCTATGCCATAGCTATTATTTCAAGCTGTCTGCAGATTTGGGAATACATCACTTCATCAGCTACACTTAGTGTACAGTAAATTTTCATGAGTATCTTTGCACAATAAGAGTTAGGAACATTTTTTTAAATGGACACTTGGAACCCAGGATGTAGTCCTACAGCAAGAGGTGGATAATATGATAACATTGCTTTTCAATAGAATAATGGAATAGAGAGATCTGTGAATGGAAGTGACAAATTGAAATTGAAGACCAAGGTTTTAAATTTTAAATTAAAGCTTAAGTTTAATCATTTGCCTTGCAGAGATAGACCATGAAATACAAACCAATAACCAATGAAAATGCAAACATGAGAATCTGAATACCAAAAGGAAGTTAACGACACATGTATTTTTAAAGAGCAATGTGCACTGCAAATAGAAATATTTTCTAATACTTTTTGGCTAAGACAACTTGAGAATAGAAAGTGGGAATCAATTGAAATTAAGCTAATCAGAGGTATCAATTCAACAAGGTTGAAACAAGAAGCAGCTCAGGGAAAGTGTGGGCCCCTTACTGAATGGGGGAGGCCAACCTAGTGACAGATAATGTGGAAAAAGCTGAAGTACTCAATGCTTTTTTTGCCTTGGTCTTCACAGACAAGGTCAGCTCCCAGACTGCTGCACTGGGCAGCACAGTATGGGGAGAAGGTGACCAGCCCTCTGTGGAGAAAGAAGTGGTTCAGAACTATATAGAAAAGCTGGACGAGCACAAGTCCATGGGGCCGGATGCGCTGCATCCGAGGGTGCTAAAGGAGTTGGCGGATGTGATTGCAGAGCCATTGCCCATTATCTTTGAAAACTCATGGTGATCGGGGGAGGGCTCAGATGACTGGAAAAAGGCTAATGCAGTGCCATCTTTAAAAAAGGGAAGGAGGATCCGGAGAACTACAGGCCAGTCAGCCTCATCTCAGTCCCTGGAAAAATCATGGAGCAGCTCCTCAAGGAATCGATTCTGAAGCACTTGGAGGAGAGGAAAGTGATCAGGAACAGTCAGCATGGATTCACCAAGGGCAAATCATGCCTGACTAACCTAATTGCCATCTATGAGGAGGTAATTGGCCATGTGGATGAGGAGAAAGCAGTGGATGTGCTATTCCTTGACTTTGGCAAAGCTTTTGATACGGTCTCCCACAGTATTCTTGCTGGCAAGTTAAAGAAGTATGGGCTGGATGAATGGACTATAAGGTGGATAGAAAGCTGGCTAGAACGGCAGGCTCAATGGATAATGATCAATGGCTCCATGTCTAGTTGGCAGCCGATATCAAGCAGAGTGCCCCAGGGTTGGTCCTGGGGCCGGTTTTGTTCAATATCTTCATTAAAGATCAGGAGGATGGCGTGGACTGCACTCTCAGCAAGTTTGCAGATGACACTAAACTGGGAGGAGTGGTAGATACGCTGGAGGGTAGGAATAGGATACAGAGGGACCTAGACAAATCAGAGAATTGGGCCAAAAGAAACCTGATGAGATTCAACAAGGACAAGTGCAGAGTCCTGCACTTAGGATGGAAGAATCCCATGCACTGCTATGAACTGTACAAGTAGGAGCATTGCCAGCAGATCAAGGGACGTGATCATTCCCCTCTATTCGGCATTGATGAGGCCTCATCTGGAGTACTGTGTCCAGTTTTGGGCTCCACACTACAAGAAGGTTGTAGAAAAATTGGAAAGAGTCCAGCGGAGGGCAACAAAAATGATTAGGGGGCTGGAGCACATGACTTCTGAGGAGAGGCTGAGGGAACTGGGATTATTTAGTCTGCAGAAGAGAAGAATGAGGGGGGATTTGATATCTGCTTTCAACTACCTGAAAGGGGGTTCCAAAGAGGATGGATCTAGACTCTTCTCAGTGGTGGCAGATGACAGAACAAGGAGCAATGGTCTCAAGTAGCAGTGGGAGAGGTTTAGGTTGGATATTAGGAAACACTATTTCACTAGGAGGGTGGTGAAGCACTGGAATGGGTTCCCTAGGGAGGTGGTGAAATCTCTTTCCTTAGCAGTTTTTAATGTCAGGCTTGACAAAGCCCTGGCTGGGATGATTTAGTTGGGGCTGGTCCTGCTTTGAGCGGAGGGTTGGACTAGATGATCTTGTGAGGTCTCTTCCAACCCTAATATTCTATGATTCTATGATTCTATGAAAGATTTAACCTTTCTGCTCCACTTTACCTCCATTTCAGTCACCAATAGCCCCGGTTTCTGCTCCTGTAGCCTTCCTAACAGGCTCACCTCTTGAGAGGCTTCTGAGGTCAGCAGGAGGTCTGTACAGCTTATGGAAAGCAGTGTTGGAGTGGAACATGGAAGGTGACAGCAGAAAGGGAAGAGTAGTAAGGGGTGGCGAAGCAGCCGTACAGCGAAAGAAGAGAGCAAGGCACCAACTGAATAGCAGCATGCCATGCCAGGTGTATTGGTGGCCCTACCTGTGAGGGTTAGGAGGATCCTCTGAACCCAGCCCACCATCGCACTGGAAACCTTAGAATGCTTTCGTGAAGACCTCTATCCCTCTGTAAGCCTTACTAGGCTTCTTGCCCTCCTCCACTTGCTCTAGTTAGTAGATGGAGGTGGCCTCACAGACACCTCCATCTTTCTTGATAGGCTCAGTAGATCAGGAAAGCCTTAAGTAGGATAATTAGAAGCAAGACAATCATCTTTAGGAAGGCCCTGGGGCTGATGATCCAGTGTCAGTGTAATGGAGACAGATAAGCTGCCTTAGATTTTGGTGGAGAAAGGGCGGAGTTGATTGGTCACTAAAGAAGGTCCTAAGGCTCTTGGGGGAGAGAAGAGGCACAAGGCAGGCAGAGATGCATAATCTTACCTGTGTATTTCCCAGTTTTCTAATATCTGTATCTTGTTAACTATTTCCTGGATTTCAGAGGTTCGTGTATTTTCCAGCTCTTGGCCATGTGCATGTTCTTAGAGGAACATGGCAATACTGAATGTCAGAAATGAGAGCAGAACAGGGCTCTTGAAGCCATTGTCTTACCATAGGAGTAGTTTGCATCTTCCATGTCATCTTCCCGTATTTCGATTTTCGTTGGCTGAAATAGATGCAGAAAAACAATACTATTTATAAACCAAATTACACTTAGAAATGTGGATTATAGGGTAGGGGGGATATCTTCCTAAAGCAAAGTTGCGCTATTTGGAACAGCTTCTATACTCCTAGATTCAGAATGATTATTGTAAGACCAGATAACACATTACTAGTATAAGAACAACTCTGGTAATGTGATCATGTGATTTTGGTATGGGAGTGATTATACTGACACCCCTATGAAGCCACTGAGTATGTTGGGATATTTCCAGAAGCCTGAGAAATCTCCACCTGAGGCTGCTCCATGTGCAGTAAACAGAGTGTGCAGTGTCTTCTAACCTGACAAATCTCTTTCCTAGGCACTTATTACTAAATGGTACCCAAGGTAAGAAGTTATATCAAATCAAAGATGGAGCAATTACTTGTGACAGATGTGAGATGTTGGAAGCGTAGAAAACTTCAAAGACAGTTACATTCAGATATGCCAGATGCTTTAGGCACATGGAATATTTATAGAATTTTGTATCAATACTTGTTATGTGTGTCTTTATGTTCCTGAATGGCTGGGGCGGGGAATGGGGGTTCTTGTGGAAACTAGAATCACTAAGGAGTGATTTATGTAAAGTTCCAGTGCAGTTGGTTATGCAGATATCCACTCTTTGAAGCTTTGTCACCTAAGGAAGGGGACAGTGACTGGTTTTACCTATTTCAGAAGGCTAGGGAACAACAGCAGTAAACTGAAGAAAGCCTGAACTAATTCGGGTTAACCCTCATGTGGTCCACAAATGAACATGAGGCTTTAGCTCAAAGGGAAAGTTAGTGGAAGGGTGGAAGATCTGGAACTTATCAGGGTCTCCATGTGGCAGATGGGTGACACCTGGCAAGCTTTGCATGGGTGTTGACCGTTTATTGTTTTATTATGTTTTCTCTGTGATGCTTTAGTCCAAAATAAATATACTGTGCTCTATGAAAGCTGGCTGATCACTAGTAACCCTGTCATAGTCCCTAGAAGAAAGCACAATTGCTGGCCTAAAGTCAGACTTGTTGGGATAAGCACAGTGAATTGCAGGGGGACTGTAAGGCCAACACTCTGATCTGGAGGGAAAGGGACACGGGTCTCTTGAGGAGACCATGGAAGGGGCAGAGATGCAGTTGACTCTGGAACTGTGATATATGGTGGCAGCATCTACTACTTATGACTGTCGTGAGTTGCCAATAAGTGCCAGCAGCAATGAAAGCAAGTGCTGTAGAGAGACAAAGTAAAGAGAAAAAGTGTCTCAGTCTTTTGGGGAAAAGAATAGTGAAAAGAGAGACAGGAAAGATGAGCTATGAGTAGCTGAAGAGAAAGCCAGGTGCTTGAGTTATGCAGAGAAAGACAAAGGCACAGGCCCAGCTAGTAGACCTGCTATATTCTAAGGACCAGTCATACAAAGTGACCTAGATCCTTTAGTAAGATGGGCCCATTCAAATAAAGTGTGTTTTACAAATGCAAAGCTATACATCTAGGAATGTGTGAATTGGGAGTGCTTTGTTCCAGGTGGGTCTGACAGTTATAAAAAGGCAGTCAGCTGTGAACCAGGTGAGTGGCGAACAGCAGAGAAGCTAATAGAGGGAGTTTGACTGGAAGTTTGCCTGGGGAGAACCCACTGAGGCTTTCATCTTGCGGGTTTCTCTGAGTAGTTACTTCAACAGCTGAGGAAGCTCTTAGAAGGAAAGAAATATGGATGGTGAGTGATCAGCTGCTGTGACCTGCACAGGTTGTGCCATGTTTGTCTTTCTTCCACAGGACAAAGTGCAAGCTTGTAGGAGGACAGAAAATCACGGAAGATTTTGTCACAGCCTAGCTTAGGCAGCTCCGCTTTCTCAGTGCCCAGTTATTGTAGGTCACAGCATGCTAGTTCCAACCTGCCATAACCGGTTGGAACCGCTGCGTGGAAAGCCCCTAGGCTGTCGGCCAAGGGGGGCAGCCCCGGAGGGTGGAAAGTCCCTATTGCATTATGCATAAGCTGATTTGCTGCCGGTTATATAAATATGAGCATGCTTTGAGCTTTTTTTGGACTCCGTACCAGGCCGAGCTCCGGGGCGCTGGGTTCCCCGCCTCCGTGACAGCAATGCTTGTAGTCCCTGTTGCGGGTGTGTCACTTTACCTTCATTAAAGCCAATAACTCACATTCTTGCAGAGCACCTTAGGAGGACCTACGGCCTCCATAGAACCTAACAAAGCTGGTCTCCATATTGAAGAGAAGGTTCAAGGACTGGAGAAGCAAGTATCAACCCTGCATTGCATAAGAGAAAATGAAGATTTCCTAGACAGATGTCAGGATATGCTTCTATGGGCACAACGTTCTGAAGAATCAGAGCTGGCTGCAGAGTGGGGACAGAATGATGGGGAAGAAAATTGGCAGCATGTGACCTCCAGAAGAAGAAAGGGGAATGTCCATGTACCAGTAATGCAGATACAGTAAGGAACCGTTTTCATGTTCTCTCCACAGGTACTGATGCAGAGAGTGGACTAGATGATACAGCTGAGGGAAGGGAGCAGAAGGAAACTCCACCGATTGAAAGGCATGAGATGCACTCTCCTAGGGATGGGGGTTCCATGACCACCGCTCCCAAGAGAAGGAGGCGGATGGTGGTGGTTGGGGACTTCCTCCTACAGGGGACTGAGTCATCTATCTGCCGCCCCGACTGGAAAAACCAAGAGGTCTGCTGCTTGCCAGGAGCTAGGATTCACGATGTGACGGAGAGACTGCCAAGACTCATCAAGCACTAGAATTGCTACCCCTTCCTGCTTCTCCATGTGGGCACCAATAATACTGCCAAGAATGACCTTGAGCGGATCACTACAGACTACGTGGCTCTCGGAAGAAGGATAAAGGAGTTTGAGGTACAAGTAGTGTTCTCGTTCATCCTCCCTGTGGAAGGAAAAGGCCTGGGTAGAGACCATTGAATCATGGAAGTCAACAAATGGTTATGTAGGTGATGTCAGAGAGAGGGCTTTGGATTCTTTGACCATGGGACGGTGTTCCAAGAAGGAGGAGTGCTAGGCAGAATCGGGCTCCAGCTAACGAAGAGAGGGAACAGCATCTTCGCAAGCAGGCTGGCTAACCTAGTGAGGAGGGCTTTAAATTAGATTCACCGGGGGAAGGAGACCAAAGCCCTGAGGTAAATGGGGAAGTGGGATACCAGGCGGAAGCACGAGCAGGAGAACGCAAGAGGGGAGAACTACTGCCTCATACTGAGAAAGCAGAACGATCAGTAAGTTATCTTAAGTGCCTACAAACAAATGCAAGAAGCCTGGGAAACAAGCAGGGAGAACTGGAAGTCCTGGCACAGTCAAGGAATTATGATGCAATTGGAATAACAGAGACTTGGTGGGATAACTCACATGACTGGAGCACTGTCATGGATGGATATAAACTGTTCAGGAAGGACAGGCAGGGCAGAAAAGGTGGGGGAGTTGCACTGTACGTAGGAGACCAGTATAACTGCTCAGAGCTCTGGTATAAACTGCAGAAAAACTTGAGTCTCTGGATTAAGTTTAGAAGTGTGAGCAAAAAGGGTGATGTCGTGGTGGGAGTCTGCTATCGACCACCAGACCAGGGGGATGAGGTGGATGAGGCTTTCTTCTGGCAACTAGCAGAAGTTACTAGATTGCAGGCCCTGGTTCTCATGGGAGACTTCAATCACCCTGATATCTGCTTGGAGAGCAATACAGCGGTGCACAGACAATCCAGGAAGTTTTTGGAAAGTGTAGGGGACAATTTCCTGGTGCAAGTGCTGGAGGAACCAATTAGAGGCAGAGCTCTTCTAGACCTGCTGCTCACAAACAGGGAAGAATTAGTAGGGGAAGCAAAAGTGGATGGGAACCTAGGAGGAAGTGACCATAAGATGATTGATGAAACCCTTGCTGATCTTAAACACAAAAAAGAAGCTTACAAGAAGTGGAAGATTGGACAAATGACCAGGGAGGAATATAAAAACATTGCTCAGGCATACAGGAGTGAAATCAGGAAGGCCAAATCACCCTAGCAAGCTAGCAAAGGATGTGAAGGGTAACAAAAAGGGTTGCTACAGGTATGTTAGCAACAAGAAGAAGGCCAGAGAAAGTGTGGGCCCCTTACTGAATGGGGGAGGCAACCTAGTGACAGAGGATGTGGAAAAAGCTAATATATTCAATGCTTTTTTTGCCTCTGTCTTCACAAACAAGGTCAGCTCCCAGACTGCTGCACTGGGCAGCATAGTATGGGGAGGAGATGACCAGCCCTCTGTGGCGAAAGAAGTGGTTCAGGACTATTTCGAAAAGCTGGCCTAGCACAATTCCATGGGGCCGGATGTGCTGCATCCAAGGGTGCTAAAGGAGTTGGCTGATGTGATTGCAGAGCCATTGGCCATTATCCTTGAAAACTCATGGTGATTGGGGAAGATCCCGGATGACTGGAAAAAGGCTACTGTAGTGCCCATCATTAAAAAGGGGAAGAAGGAGGATCTGGGGGACTACAGGCCAATCAGCCTCACCTCAGTCCCTGGAAAAATCATGGAGCAGGTCCTCAAGGAATCAATTCTGAAGCACTTGGAGGAGAGGAAAGTGATCAGGAACAGTCAGCATGGATTCACCAAGGGCAAATCATAGAATCATAGAATCTCAGGGTTGGAAGGGACCTCAGGAGGTATCTAGTCCAACCCCCTGCTCAAAGCAGGACCAAACCCAACTAAAACATCCCAGCCAGGGCTTTGTCAAGCCTGACCTTAAACACCTCTAAGGAAGAAGATTCCACCACCTCCCTAGGTAACCCATTCCAGTTCTTCACCACCTTACTAGTGAAAAAGTTTTTCCTAATGTCCAACCTAAACCTCCCCCACTGCAACTTGAGACCATTACTCCTTGTTCTGTCATCTTCTACCACTGAGAACAGTCTAGATCCATCCTCTTTGGAACCCCCTTTAAGATAGTTGAAAGCAGCTATCAAATCCTCCCTCATCCTTCTCTTCTGGAGGCTAAACAATCCCAGTTCCCTCAGCCTGTCCTCGTAAGTCATGTGCTCTAGCCCCCTAATCATTTTTGTTGCCCTCCGCTGGACTGTCTCCAATTTATCCACATCCTTCTTGTAGTGTGGGGCCCAAAATTGGACACAGTACTCCAAATGAGGCCTCACCAGTGCTGAGTAGAGGGGAATGATAACATCCCTCAATCTGCTGGAAATGCCCCTACTTATACAACCCAAAATGCCATTAGCCTTCTTGGCAACAGGGGCACACTGTTGACTCATATTCAGCTTTTCGTCCACCATAATCCCTAGGTCCTTTCCTGCAGAACTGCTGCCCAGCCATTCGGTCCCTAGTCTGTAGCAGTGCATGGGATTCTTCCTAAGTGCAGGACTTAACACTTGTCCTTGTTGAACCTCATCATATTTCTTTTGGCCCAATCCTCTAATTTGTATAGGTCACTCTGTATCCTATCCTTACCCTCCAGCGTATCTACCACTCCTCCCAGTTTAGTGTCATCTGCAACTTGCTAAGGGTGCAGTCCACACCATCCTCCAGTTCATTAATGAAGATATTGAGCAAAACCGGCCTCAGGACCAACTCTTGGGGCACTCCGCTTGATACCGGCTGCCAACTAGATATGGAGCCATTGAATACATTGAATACTGTGGAAGACCGTATCTAAAGCTTTGCTAAAGTCAAGGAATAAAATGTCCACCACTTTCCCCTCATCCACAGACCCGGTTATCTCATCATAGAAGGCAATTAGGTTAGTCAGGCACAATGAATGAAGATATTAGAATATAAGAACATAAGAACGGCCGTACCGGGTCAGACCAAAGGTCCATCTAGCCCAGTATCTGTCTACCGACAGTGGCCAATGCCAGGTGCCCCAGAGGGAGTGAACCTAACAGGCAATGATCAAGTGATCTCTCTCCTGCCATCCATCTCCATCCTCTGACAAACAGAGGCTAGAGACACCATTCTTACCCATCCTGGCCAATAGCCATTTATGGACTTAGCCACCATGAATTTATCCAGTTCCCTTTTAAACATTGTTATAGTCCTAGCCTTCACAACCTCCTCAGGTAAGGAGTTCCACAAGTTGACTGTGTGCTGCGTGAAGAAGGACTTCCTTTTATTTGTTTTAAACCTGCTGCCTATTAATTTCATTTGGTGACCCCTAGTTCTTGTATTATGGGAATAAGTAAATAGCTTTTCCTTATCCACTTTCTCCACACCACTCATGTATTTATATACCTCTATCATATCCCCCCTTAGTCTTCTCTTTTCCAAGCTGAAGAGTCCTAGCCTCTTTAATCTTTCCCCGTATGGGACCCTCTCCAAACCCCTAATCATCTTAGTTGCCCTTTTCTGAACCTTTTTGCACAGTATTCGAGATGTGGGCGTACCATGGATTTATACAAGGGCAATAATATATTCTCAGTCTTATTTTCTATCCCCTTTTTAATGATTCCTAACATCCTGTTTGCTTTTTTGACCGCCTCTGAACACTGCGTCGACATCTTCAGAGAACTATCCACGATGACTCCAAGATCTTTTTCCTGACTCGTTGTAGCTAAATTAGCCCCCATCATACTGTATGTATAGTTGGGGTTATTTTTTCCAATGTGCATTACTTTACATTTATCAAATTAAATTTCATTTGCCATTTTGTTGCCCAATCACTTAGTTTTGGGAGATCTTTTTGAAGTTCTTCACAATCTGCTTTGGTCTTAACTATCTTGAGCAGTTTAGTATCATCTGCAAACTTTGCCACCTCACTGTTTACCCCTTTCTCCAGATCATTTATGAATAAATTGAATAGGATTGGTCCTAAGACTGACTCTTGTGAAACACCACTAGTTACCCCTCTCCATTCTGTGAATTTACCATTAATTCCTACCCTTTGTTCCCTATCTTTAACCAGTTCTCAATCCATGAAAGGACCTTCCCTTTTATCCCATGACAGCTTAATTTATGTAAGAGCCTTTGGTGAGGGACCTTGTCAAAGGCTTTCTGGAAATCCAAGTACACGATGTCCACCGGATCCCCCTTGTCCACATGTTTGTTGACCCCTTCAAAGAATTCTAATAGATTAGTAAGACACGATTTCCCTTTACAGAAACCATGTTGACTACTGCTCAATAATTTATGTTATGCTATGTGTCTGACAATTTTATTCTTAACTATTGTTTCAACTAATTTGCCCGGTACCGACGATAGACTTACCGGTCTGTAATTGCTGGGATCACCTCTAGAGCCCTTTTTAAATATTGGCATTACATTAGCTAACTTCCAATCATTGGGTACCGAAGCCGATTTAAAGGACAGGTTACAAACCTTAGTTAATGGTTTCGCAACTTCACCTTTGAGTTCTTTCAGAACTCTTGGGTGAATGCCACCTGGTCCCGGTGACTTGTTTATGTTGAGTTTATCAATTAATTCCAAAACCTCCTCTAGTGACACTTCAATCTGTGACAGTTCCTCAGATTTGTCATCTACAAAACCCAGCTCAGGTTTGGGAATCTCCCTAACATCCTCGGCTGTGAAGACTGAAGCAAAGAATCCATTTAGTTTCTCTGCAATGACTTTATCATCTTTAAGCGCTCCTTTTGTATTTTCATCGTCAAGGGGCCCCACTGGTTGTTTAGCAGGCTTCCTACTTCTGATGTACTTAAAAAACATTTTGTTATTACCTTTGGAGTTTTTGGCTAGCCGTTCTTCAAACTCCTCTTTGGCTTTTCTTATTACACTCTTGCACTTAAGTTGGCAGTGTTTGTGCTCCTTTCTATTTGCCTCACTAGGATTTGACTTTCACTTTTTAAAGGAAGTCTTTTTATCCCTCACTGCTTCTTTTACATGGTTGTTAAGCCACAGTGGCTCTTTTTTAGTTCTTTTACTGTTTTTCTTAATTTGGGGTATACATTGAAGTTGGGCCTCTATTATGGTGTCTTTAAAAAGGGCCCACGCAACTTGCAGTCACTGTACCTTTTAACTTTTGTTTAACTAACCCCCTCATTTTTATATAGTTCCCCCTTTTGAAATTAAATGCCACAGTGTTGGGCTGTTGAGGTGTTCTTCCCACCACAGGGATTTTGAATGTTATTGTATTATGGTCACTATTTCCAAGCGGTCCTGCTATAGTTACCTCTTGAACAAAACCGGCCCCAGCACCGATCCTTGGGGCACTCCACTTGATACCGGCTGCCAACTAGACATGGAACCATTGATCACTACCCGTTGAGCCCGACCATCTAGCCAGTTTTCTATCCACCTTACTGTCCATTCATCCAGCCCATACTTCTTTAACTTGCTGGCAAGAATACTGTGGGAGACTGTATCAAAAGCTTTGCTAAAGTCCAGAAATAGCACATCCACTGCTTTCCCCTCATCCACAGAGCCGGTTATCTCATCATAGAAGGCAATTAGGTTAGTCAGGTATGGCTTGCCCTTGGTGAATCCATGCTGACTGTTCCTGATCACTTTCCCCTCCTTTAAGTGGTTCAGAATTGATTCCTTGAGGACCTGTTCCATGATTTTTCCATGGACTGAGGCGAGACTGACTGGCCTGTAGTTCCCTGGATCTTCCTTCTTCCCTTTTTTAAAGATGGGCACTATATTAGCTTTTTTCCAGTCATCCGGGACCTCCCCCGATCGCCATGATTTTTCAAAGATAATGGCCAATGGCTCTGCAATCTCATCGGCCAACTCCTTTAGCACCCTCAGATGCAGTGCATCCGGCCCCATGGACTTGTGCTCATCCAGCTTTTCTAAATAGTCCCGAACTACTTCTTTCTCCACAGAGAGCTGGTCACCTCCTCCCCATACCGTACTGCAGAATGCAGCTGTCTGGGAGCTGACCTTATCTGTGAAGACAGAGGCAAAAAAAGCATTGAGTACACTAGCTTTCTCCACATCCTCTGTCATTAGGTTCCCTCCCTCATTCAGCAAGGGGCCCACACTTTCCTTGACTTTCTTCCTGTTGCTAACATACCTGAAGAAACCCTTCTTGTTACGCCTAACATCTCGGCTAGCTGCAACTCCAAGTGTGATTTGGAATCTTCCACTTCTTGTAAGCTGTTTTTTTGTGTTTAAGACGAGCAAGGATTTCACTAAAAAAAACAGGAGTACTTGTGGCACCTTAAAGACTAACAAATTTATTTAAGCATGAGCTTTCGTGAGCTACAGCTCACTTCTTCGGATGCATAGAATGGAACACACAGACAGGGGATATTTATACATGCAGAGAACATGAAAAGGTGGAAGTATGCATACCAACAGGAAGAGTCTAATCAATTGAGATGAGCTATCGTTAGCAGGAGGAAAAACATTTTGAAGTGATAATTAAGATGGCCCATAGAAGGTGTGAGGAGAACTTAACATAGGGAAATAGATTCAATTGGTGTAATGACCCAACCATTCCCAGTCTTTGTTTAACCCACAGTTAATAGTATCTAGTTTGCATATTAATTCAAGTTCAGCAGTTTCTCTTGAGTCTGTTTTGAAGTTTTTTGTTGCAAAATTGCCACCTTCAAGTCTGTCACTGAGTGGTTAGAGAGGTTGAAGTGTTCTCCCACTGGTTTTTAAATGTTATGATTCCTGATGTCAGATTTGTGTCCATTTATTCTTTTGCGTAGATTTCACTGTTAAGCCAAGCTGGTCGCCTGCCATATTTACTTTTCTTCCTACACATTGCAATGGTTTGTTCCTGAAACCTCAATAAGGTTTCTTTAAAATACAGCCAGCTTTCCTCGACTCCTTTCCCCGTCATGTTATTCTCCCAGGGGACCTTGCCCATCAGTTCCCTGAGGGAGTCGAAGTCTGCTTTTCTGAAGTCCAGGGTCTCTGTTCTACTGCTCTCCTTTCTTCCTTGTGTCAGGATCCTGAACTCGACCATCTCATGGTCATTGCCTCCCAGGTTCCCATCCACTATTGCTTCCTCTACTATTTCTTCCTTGTTTGTGAGCAGCAGGTCAAGAAGAGCTTTTCCCCTAGTTGGTTCCTCCAGCACTTGCACCAGGAAATTGTCCCCTACACTTTCCAGAAACTTCCTGGATTGTCTGTGCACCGCTGTATTGCTCTCCCAGCAGATATCGGGGTGATTAAAGTCTCCCATGAGAACCAGGGCCTGTGATCTAGCAACTTCTGTTAGTTGCTGGAAGAAAGCCTCGTCCACCTCATCCCCCTGGTCTGGTGGTCTGTAGCAGACTCCCACCACGACATTACCCTTGTTGTTCATACGTCTAAATTTAATCCAGAGACTCTGAGGTTTTTCTGCAGTTTCATACTGGAGCTCTGAGCAGTCATACTGCTCTCTTACATACAACGCAACTCCCCCACCTTTTCTGCCCTGCCTATCCTTCCTGAACAGTTTATACCCATCCATGACAGTACTCCAATCATGTGAGTTATCCCACCAAGTCTCTGTTATTCCAATTACATCATAATTCCCTGACTGTGCCTGACTAACCTAATTGCCTTCTATGATGAGATAACCGGGTCTGTGGATGAGGGGAAAGTGGTGGACATTTTATTCCTTGACTTTAGCAAAGCTTTAGATACGGTCTTCCACAGTATTCAATGTATTCAATGGCTCCATATCTAGTTGGCAGCCGGTATCAAGCGGAGTGCCCCAAGAGTTGGTCCTGAGGCCGGTTTTGCTCAATATCTTCATTAATGAACTGGAGGATGGTGTGGACTGCATCCTCAGCAAGTTTGCAGATGACACTAAACTAGAAGGAGTGTTAGATATGCTGGAGGGTCGAGATAGGATACAGAGGGACCTAGATAAATTAGGGGACTGGGCCAAAAGAAATCTGATAAGGTCCAACAAGGACAAGTGCAGAGTCCTGCACTCAGGAAGGAAGAATCCCATGCACTGCTACAGACTAGGGACTGAGTGTCTAGGCAGCAGTTGTGAAGAAAAGGACCTAGGGGTTACAGTGGATGAGAAGCTGGATATGAGTCAACAGTGTGCCCTTGTTGCCAAGAAGGCTAATGGCATTTTGGGCTGTATAAATAGGAGCATTGCCAGCAGATCGAGGGATGTGATCATTCCCCTCTATTCAGCACTGGTGAGGCCTCATCTGGAGTAGTGTGTCCAGTTTTGGGCCCCACACTACAAGAAGGATGTGGATAAATTGGAGAGAGTCCAGCAGAGGGCAACAAATGATTAGGGGGCTGGAGCACATGACTTATGAGGACAGGCTGAGGGAACTGGGATTGTTTAGTCTGCAGAAGAGAAGAGTAAGGGGGGATTTGATAGCTGCTTTCAACTACCTGAAAGGGGGTTCCAAAGAGGACGGAGGTAGGCCGTTCTCAGTGGTGGCAGATGACAGAACAAGGAGCAATGGTCTCAAGTTGCAGTGGGGGAGGTTTAGGTTGGATATTAGTGTGACAGTGTATCCCATAAGGCTTTATGGGGGGGTGCTTATAGATGTATGTATGATATAACTGGAATAGGGTTTCGCTATATATGCCATGTAACATATCTATGTAAAGGTTATGATCTACTGGTCATGTTCATCCTAGTTGTATGCAGGTACCATTTGTGTGTTCAAAGTTATGAACATTGGCTATATACTTCCTTAATTTCTAAATAGCCTTAATTAGAACATTTGGTCACTTGTTGGGAAAGGAATGTGCAAGTTAAGTGCTCAATCAGGAAGCACTTAACAAACAAAAGAACTTGGAAGACTCCAATCCACATACGAAGTCTACCTGAGGACGTTCAAAGTAGGATGTGGGTAATGGCCGCTACCTGCAAGCCCTGAGTCATGCATGTGGCATGTGACTTGCCCATGTAATTCCAAATCTCCATTTTGTGACTGGATTCTACACGGGGGGAGGGAGGGGTGTCTACCCAGATAAAAGAGTCTATTTAAACCCTTGGGAGATCCCTCCATTTTGTCTTCAGCTGGCTAAAGAGGGAGCCTCTTCACCCCCAAGGATACTTGAAAGAAACTGGAACGAAGGACAAAGACTACACGGGTGCGAGTGATTGCTGGACCCAGGCTAAAAGGAGACTAGTCTGTAAAAGGGAGCATTCTGGAACTGGTGAGGATTTTATCTATATTCAGTTTGCTTAGACATAGATTTGCACATTTTATTTTATTTTGCTTGGTGACTTATTTTGTTCTGTCTGTTACTACTTGGAACCACTGAAATCCTACTTTCTACATTTAATAAAATCACTTTTTACTTATTAGTTAACTCAGAGTATGTATTAATACCCGGGGGAGCAAACAGCTGTGCATATCTCTCTATCAGTGTTACAGAGGGTGAACAATTTATCAGTTTACCCTGTATAAGCTTTATACAGGGTAAAACAGATTTATTTAGGTTTAGACCCCATTGCGAGTTGGGCATCTGGGTGTTAAAGACAAGCACACTTCTGTGAGCTGTTTTAGGTAAACCTGCAGTTTTGGGGCAAGTAATTCGGACCCTGGGTCTTTGTTGGAGCAGACGGGAGTGTCTGGCTCAGCAGGACAGGATACTGGAGTCCTGAGCTGGCAGGGAAAGCAGGAGCAGAGGTAGTCTTGGCACATCAGAGGGCAGCTCCCAAAGGGGTTTCTGTGATCAAACCCGTCACAGTTAGGAAAAACTTTTTCACTAGGAGGGCGGTGAAGCACTGGAATGGGTTCCCTAGGGAGGTGGTGGACTCTCCTTCCTTAGAGGTCCTTTTAAGGTCCGGCATGACAAAGCCCTGGCTGGGATGATTTAGTAGGAAGTAGATCCTGCATTGAGCAGGGACTTGGACTAGATGATCTCCTAAGGTCCCTTCTAACTCTCATATTCTATGATTATATGAATAAGGAATGCAAGCCTTGCCTAGCAAATGGGGGACTGTATCCTGGAAAGCAATGACTCTGAAAATGATCATAGTGGACAAGCAACCTGACGTAAACTCCCTTTGTGATGTTGTGGCAAAAAGGTTTGCTGCAATCCTTGGATGTATGAACAGGGGGTTAATGAGTAGGAGCAGGGAGGTGATTTTACCTATGTATATGGCACTGGTAAGACCAATACTGGAATACTGCATCCAGTTCTGATGACCACATTATAAGAATATTGAAAAATTGTAGAGGATGCCACAAAAATGATGTGAGGGCTGAAGAAAACAGTTTAGTGAGAGACTTATGGAGTTGAATCTGTTTAGTTTATCAAAAAGAAGATTGGGAGGTGACTTGATTTACAGTGTATAAGCACTGTTCCAGGGAGAAAATACCAGGTACTAAAGGGCTTTTTAATCTAGCAAAGGAAGACAGAACAAAAACCAATGAGTGGAAGTTAAATCCAATCAAATTCAAGCTACCAGAAGAAGTGGTGGATTCTCAATCTCTTGACACCTGCAAATCCAGACTGGCTGTCTTTCTGAAAGTTATGCTTAAGCCAAACACAAGAACATAAGAACGGCCGTACCGGGTCAGACCAAAGGTCCATCTAGCCCAGTATCTGTCTACCGACAGTGGCCAATGCCAGGTGCCCCAGAGGGAGTGAACCTACCAGACAATGATCAAGTAATCTCTCTCCTGCCATCCATCTCCATCATCTGACAAACAGAGGTTAGGGACACCATTCCTTACCCATCCTGGCTAATAGCCATTCATGGACTTAACCCCCATGAATTTATCCAGTTCTCTTTTAAACATTGTTATAGTTCTAGCCTTCACAACCTCCTCAGGCAAGAAGTTTCACAAGTTGACTGTGCACTGCGTGAAGAAGAATTTCCTTTTATTTGTTTTATACCTGCTGCCTATTAATTTAATTTGGTGACCCCTAGTTCTTGTATTATGGGAATAAGTAAATAACTTTTCCTTATCCACTTTCTTCACATCACTCATGTATTTATATACCTCTATCATATCCCCCTTTAGTCACCTCTTTTCCAAGCTGAATTCCAAACATAAATTACTGGGCTCAATAAAGGAGTATTGTATTAAATTATCTGGTGTATGTTATACAGGAGGTCAGATGAGGTACAATAGTCCCATCTGGCCATAAAGTCTTTGAAGTTTACATGGGATTGCACACTGATTAAAACTGACACTGGCAGACCAGAGCAGGCAATAGTGCCACTAACTCCCCATCTGGAAGCTAGAAACCATTTAGGTATTTAAGTGTCACTCTGGGGAGTGGTGCCTTTATACCCAGGACTTTTGGTGTAAGATCCTAATTGATTGAGTCACTAGTTTCAGGGTTACTTCAAAGCCAATTGAAAGAAGCCTCTAGGGTGAGAGCTCAGAAACTAGCTCCCTATTTTGGGGTGCTTCACGTGGCAGATGCCAAATCTGGTAATTGGCCAATGACCACACAAATCAACACTCTTAATTTGGTGGGGTTTTTGTGTGTGTGTGTGTGTGTGTGTGGCATAGGATTTCGACTGAGGGCATTGGTTCAAACTGATTTCTTGATGAGGTATGGAGTTAATCATAATATGGTAGATAAAACATGAACTGTAATTGGGAAACACATTTCTGTAATTTGCTGGAGTAATTATGGCAGAGGATGTAACAATCCTCTAAAGGATGGAAGTGGTAATTCCACCAAGGTGACAAATATAGCAAACTAGTATCTGGTAGGAAGAAATGATTTTCTGATGGCACATTGTATGGAAATTACAAGAAAAGAGACTAGGTAGCTACCCCAGGTTCTTTTCAATGTCTTCATCAACTATTTAGATCATGGTATTGATAGGGAAAATTTGCCCCCCCTGTCCAGCCTAGGTTATTATTTGCTTGCAGCATTTATTGTATTAGGCCCAAAGGCCTATAGTCTAGACAATTGTTATATATAAAGCCAAGGTTTGCATTTCTGCTTTTAATATGTTTATCTGTACAGAGGGCATTCAGGGAAAATGAGGAACCAAAAGAAGGAAATAAGAAAGGAGTGTTCAGCTTGTTTTTAGATTGCTTTATGAATTTTAGCCTGTATAATGTAACCACAAAGAAAGGGTCTTAAGACTGGCAGACCACCAACGAAAACTGCCCAGAAACAATAAAAGAAAACACCATATATGGGAGAAAACTGAAGTAGCTTGCTAATGGTACAATTGATACTCCCAAATAAGGAACTTTTAAGTAAATGCTAATTTGCGGTTTTAACCTTTATAAGCTTGGTAAAATTTGTAACAGGCAGAGGGGAGCTTAACCCTCTCCCTGCATGCATGCTTGTACTACAATAAAGTGCCTCAGGCTGCCTGATTCTAAATTCAAAGGTGTGGTCAATTTTTCCACAACAATTTGGGGGCTCGTCCGGGATCCACAGATGGCATCCCTGAATCGGAGGACCGCGGGCGGTTCCCTTACAGACCCCGGGCCCATCTGAAAGGTAAGAGACCTTTTGAAATCTCTGGAGGGGTCTGGAGGAGGACTGATCCGTAGGCTCTGGCTTGGGGGTAAGTCACAAGCTGGATCTGAACTTTTAACATCAGTCAGGCCGGACGCCTTTTCTTGAGGTTAATTTGACCCGTGTAAATCCCGGTGTGGTAACGAGTCCGGAGTTGGTTGGTTGTTTGGTTGTTTAAAAGTGCCGGCAAGCTCAAGCCTCGGACCCGCGCTCCTTTTCGTCCGAGGGAACTGATCGCCTTTTTAGGGGTTCGGGGGTCCCGGAGCCGCCAGGTCGGGAGGGACCAGAGCAGTATTCGCCCTGGCGACTGTGCCAGAAACGTGCCTGTATGTGTGAAGGCCATGCGGCCAGTGTGATTGTCGGTTGTGGGAAGATGCCCCGAACCTTCTGCGAAGCGAAAGCTCATGACCGGGAGTGTCTCGAAAGCAAGCCCCACAACCCTGCTTGAAGAGAGACTGTGGAAGCTTCCCCGACTGGCAGGCCTTGGTGAGTGGCTAACCAGTCGAGGTGCATGTACGTCCCCCGTCCCGTTACCCTTTTCCCTCTCCACGTCCCCATGATCCTGTGACCGCTCTTTGAGCACTGCCTTCACCGAAGGCCGCAGGGTCCCTTTGTTTCCCCCCCGGAGCTATAAGCTCCCTTCCCTTCTCGGAGAGGAGGGAAGCCCCAGGGAAACTGCACCGTCGGCTCGGAAGCTGCTGCAGCACCGTTGGCTTGAAGGCTGGTGCTCAGGGCTGAAAAGAGACGTGCGGAGACCACGGGCTTTTCTGTTAGCCCGCCCCCATTACCCGCTTGCCCTGTAGGTTTGGCAGAGGCGGTATCCCGAGCCTCGGAACCTGCTCCCTTGTGTTCCTGCCATGGGCAGGTCAGTGGGCCACTGGTGATAGAACCGGGGCAGTCCTAATAAGCATTCCTTGTGTGATTGGCTTGCGTGAAACCGAGCTGGAGTGAGTATGGGGAACCGAGGGTCAAAAGACCTTCCGCTCCCACCCAAAGGCACGCCTGCTGCATATAGGTATTTAAATTATAATCAGTCGACTGTTAAATACTTAAAGAAATGGAATTGGTATACCAGAGATGATCCAACCCTGCAGTTTCCCCTGAAGGGAAGTTTTAACCTTAACAAGATTGTACACCTCAGGAGTGCACTCCTTGTCAACGCCATGCCTGTGTTGGTTATAGGTTTGGGGTTAGAACCCCCTCCGAGGTAAAAGCCACTATGGACCCTGAAAAGTGAGTAACCCCGGAGTGGCCCTAAAAATAAGGTTGGCCAAGGCTCTCGTCAGCAATAGGCAGACAGTGGAGGGGCCGTAAAACTAGCTGCCAGTAATTGAAGCTAAAAGCCCGTAGGTGTGTCAGTAAATCCTGAAATAATTAAAAGTTACACCCTGACTGATGGTGACGGGGCGGAAGGGCACATGGTAAATGTGGTATGTTTTATTGTGTGTTTTGTCTACTGTGCTAGCATGTCTGTTAGGTGTTTTATATTTAGTCCTTTAGGGATGCCTGTCAGCTGGGTTGTAATTGTCTGCCCGGTATCCATAATGGGGGCATGGGGAAATCTAAGCAGATTCCCATGCCAAAAAAGGGCACTCCTGCCACGTATATATACCCAAATTATGGTCCTAGGAAGTAGATAGGAAGCTGCTGCCCAGCCCCCACAGGCCCCGAGGGTAAGAAATATCAAAAAGATTTGTTTTGTGAATTAAATTCTGTAATCACCAAATGGTGTGTATCTGGATGTGTCTGATCCCGCTCACAATAAGGTCCTGGCAGGTTTTCAGAAGGATACTCTACAGGAGCAGACCGACCCCGGCCCTTCCTCGTTGCAACAGGAACAGCTGGTGAAGGTCTCTCCCTCCCTGCGGGCATTGTGAGCTGATCATGCCAACCAGGTTGGGCACATTGGGGCTGCCCAACTGGCTGAAATTTTGCCTAAACCCAGCAAGACCACTTCCCAAAGTGTAGTAGAACCCTCTCTCAAAGTAGACCGAGAAGGGAATTTTACTATGCTGTTGATGCTGTTGTTTTTTTTTTTTTTACCTTTCCCATTGTCTGTAGCCCTGCTATTATTCTTTCTTATAATGTACCGGTGCTGAGGTGTTGTTATCGCCTCAAAAGAGGATTGTATCAAGTCCGGACATAGAAAAATGTTGTTATTAAATAAAATGCATCAAGATGTAATGTGGGTATGTAAATAGCTGTATATAAATAGATAAATGGGGGTTCAGTCAAAAGGCCCACCCTCCTTGCTAAATTGGTAGTGAAACAATGCCTGTGCCCATGAAAAGAACTAACGTAGCAAGAAAAAAAAGGATCGGGCCCATACAAGCAGGCAACCGCAGTTTGAGGAAGTTAAAAGAAGGAAAGTTGGAACTTAACTCTGTAGTTATTGAAGGAAATTAAGCAATAAAACTATATACAATTATTAAAAGAAGGTGTTATGAAAAGAGAAATCTTGGTTTGTTTGCAGTCATTCCTTTGGGAGTGTCTGTGAATAATCCAGGCAAGAGGTTATTTAAGTAAAATCATTTGACTATAAAAGATAGTCAATTTTGTTAAAAACGCGTATGGTGGGTACAATCTTTGTTTTATAATAAATTGGTGTTGTTTTGGGGTTGTAAAAACAAACAAAAAGAAACTAGTGTTAATTTTGGAATTTAGTATTTAATCCTTAAGGTACTTTAATGTGTTATACAATTTTGGTAAAAGATTTTAAATCTGTTTTGGTAACAAATAGCAAATAAAAGCTGTAGTAAGTACCCCACACTAAGCCTTAAGGTGGCTCTATGCAATCAACGGTTACGCTGTCAAGGGAAAGCCAAAATGGATTGTGTTTTCCATTTAAAAATCAACATGTATTTAAAAACAGAAGTTAAAAGATAAAAACCATTAAAACCTGACCTGTCTATAAAACAAATACAGGAAATATGGGGAATAATTTGAGTAATTCCTCAGTTTTGCCTGCAATCGGTAAGGGTATTTATAAAGAAAAATTATTTAGATTAATTATATGTTTGAATGTTGTAATTGTACGTATGTGTTAATTTTAGTAAAGTATTTTCTGTAAAAAGACAAATGCCAAAACTGCTGTAAAACTTTGGCATACCTGTGAGTAGCAACAGTGATTGTGAACTTAATATATTGGACAAATTGTAATAAGTTATGTGCAGCTTCACAGATCTAGTATGGTAACATGCCTTTTGAAGGCCACTCCCAATTGAAAGGCCTAATTAAGCTTTTCTACAATTTGTACCAGGGCACCTAATGCAACTATCAACAGCGCCCTGCTGGCTTTGATTTAGATGGACATTTATTTAATACATAACACAATGTTTAATTATTGCCAGAGACTAATTAAATGTGTTAGGCTTTTTATATACAGTAGCTCTGCTGCTTGCTGAAACCAGAAGGCTGAATCTACATGGAGGTCCACCAGTAAAAAACTACTCTGGCCTCATTCTGAAAGACCCTTATCAAATCCTGTTAATTGCCAACACCGCTGTGAAGTGTCAAAAACTAACTACCTGCCCATGTTTCTCACTGTAATGGCTCTCCGACTGATGATCGGTCTATCCTTCCTTCTGGCGTTGTTGCTCCTTCTAAACAGCAGGAGTGAAGGACAAGGTAAAAATGTGGCAACCTTTCCTTTGTCGGCTGACAGACCCACTGAGCCTTTGAATCTTGCTGAGAAAACAACCTCTCCACCTAAGGACATAATAAAGCCTCCAAGCAAGCAAGGTGATTGTGCTAGTAACCTCTCCCTTGCCGCCTCACTGCCGGACAGCTAAGTGAATTAAGACTACGAAATCTCGAAGAATAGCTTGCGGAAGCTAGCCAAAACTACCTGAAAATGAAACTTGTTAAAGACACCCTGCCTGAACCTGCGGATACTTCATGCCACCCGTTGCAGCCAGGAGATTGGGTCTACCTTAAGGTGCACCAGCGGAAATCCTCCCTGGAACCTCGGTGGAAGGGCCCTCACCAGGTGCTGTTGGTTACTCACATGGCGGTCAAGTACCAGGGATTCCCACGTTGGGTCCACGCCTCTCACTGTAAAAAGATTGCCCCACCTTTGGATCCCACTACGGCACCCTTCGTTCCTGAGGTTCAACACCAATTCACTAAAAGGGACTATAATCTAGTAGAAAACCCTTCAACACCTGAGCCTCAGGAAAAGGAGCCAAGATATAACCTCAGAAAAAGACTCTAAAGGAAAACTAGGAAAAGACTTATTTCCGATCTGTTAAAAGACTTATTGCAATGGCTGATCCCAGAGCAAAAATCAAAGAATCAGCCATGGTGCGAAAGTAGCTTATGCCGTCCCTTTGGTTTATCTGTGTAACCATGTTTTTTTTTTTTGTTGCTTTTAAATTTTCATGATACCCTTATGGTTTTTTTTGATACCAGGGAAAGCTAGTGCTCCCGTCACCCCGATCCCTATAACATCTTTAGGTCCCCCCTACGGAAGACCAAACCAACCTTGTGCAAAACAAAACCAACCCCACCCACGAAGCCATGCCCAGCCCTAGAAAAAAGAAAAGGATAGCGCGGTCGGCAGAGGTAAAGAAGGGAACTAAGACTTTGACCATTAATGATATAAAAAATTGGCCAAGTACCATACCCATATCAAACTATCCCCGAATTGTTGTCAGAACCTAAACCTTCTCTTCCATCAGCCCCAACTAGAATAATTGTTCCTACACTCCATCCCCATCCCCACCGGGAAAAGAAAATGACCTTTGACAATTTTACATGGCCTAGGCCCTGTCTTATTAACAATTTATTCTCTTATTGTTCAACCAAATTATTTTTTTTCGCTTAAGGCCACCTCTATCAACGGATAGTGGAGTGGGAACCTTTGGGAACTGTACATATCCATTTTATTACATGTACTTTTGTCCAGTTGACCCCCACACATACTATTAACAAGACCACATCCAAGCAGGGTGTCTAAGTCCACCCCCAGCAGTTGTGGTATGAAACCTTAGAAACTATTGACCCCGAGGGATTTAAATGGACTATACTTAATACCACATTAGGGACTATTAGGTTTATATTGTCTTTACCTTATTTTCAAATTGCTGCCATCTATCCTAATTGTTCCCGGGGGGGCGGGGCAGCCATCCAACTATTGTTACAACGCGTTTGGGTTCGTAAGTCTAGAAAAAGGAGGGATCTTGCTAACACATTGCGGAAAGGGGCAGTTAGTGTTGCCTCTGCTTGGAGTGTTTATAAGCCCCATCAATATGAAAGCAGATTGGGACAATTGGAACAAGCGGCAGGATTTATTTCCGAGGCACAGATCACTGGGGTCGGGGCTGGGGTTGGAGAACTGCATTTAATCTCCGCCCTTAGTGTCATCACCCAAAGCGTGTTTAGCCGTATGATCCAGCGTGTCTCTGATGCTGGGAAGGCATTGCAGTGGGATCAGGCATGCTCAGAAGTTCGGGATTTCCTGAATGACCAGCTCATGGCCATTCAGAGTGATCTTGAGCACCAGGCTTGGCCCACGGCCCTTACAGACATCTCAGGAGTACCATCTGACCTGTGTCATAGAGACATAATTGGAAATTTTCTGGGTAAAAGTGTGTGCATTCACAGTGCTCCTTCCAAGCATGTGGACCGGTTAAAGGAAGTGTGGGCTTCCACATACCAAATCCTGCCAGGCCCGTGGGAAGGATGCATGTAAAATTGGGTGATTCACCAAGACATTTGGGAAATCAAGCCACCTGATATGCCTAGCCAATTCATAGTCAGTGCTCGTAAAATAACAATATTTGGATTAGGATAGGAAACCAATGGACGCTCTCGCCATTAGAACCCCCACAGCTTTAGTGTGTATGTAAACTGAAGCCAGGAGAAGTTGTCACAGTTAATGATAACTTTTGTTGGAAGGGTATAGAACAAGAAACTATCCTGACAGGACACCTGCTTCTCTAAGCTAATGATAGTTGTGTGCTTGTAAAGACCACCATTTACAAGACATACATTTAATCTTATCACTGCTGCAGGCAGTCATATATTGTATTTGGCCTAAAAAAAGTAATTTTGTAACTAATCCTTTAAATACCCTTAGATCCTTAAATGCCCTTTAGCTGGATTACCCTAGTGCCTGACTGGTTCCAGAATTTGTTTGTAGTCTTACCAAAAGTACAAAATTTCTGAACTTCAATGGCAAATTTATATATTTTAGAATATATATCAAATTAAAAATAATGCTTTTTATATAGCCTATAGGGTTTTATTTTATATACAAAATATGATGTTTTGTGTCTCGTTTTAATTGCCATAGGAATGTTATTGTTTTATTATTATTGTTTGGTATGGGGTTATGTTATTGTTGCTTTTGTAATGGATGCATTTATTATTGCTTGCCTAGTCCTAAACCTGTTAGCTTTAATGTATAAGAGCAAGTGAAGCTTATGATTGTTAATGAATTTTATGGCCCTTAAAACCCCCTCATCAAATAGCCCTTGTCCCATTAAGAGGATTAGATGTAGACCCCTGTTCTCCTGACTCCCATTTTTATAATTACCTAAACATGCCTTCCGTTAATAAATGTAACTCCTTAGAAAACCCCCGGGAAACCGAAGTCGTTGATTCCGAAATTCAAGAATTAATGCAAATCCAAATTTAATATGTTGATGCCAAAGGAAATATTGGCATCAAAAAGGAGGGAATGATAGGGAAAATTTGCCCCCCCTGTCCAGCCTAGGTTATTATTTGCTTGCAGCATTTATTGTATTAGGCCCAAAGGCCTATAGTCTAGACAATTGTTATATATAAAGCCAAGGTTTGCATTTCTGCTTTTAATATGTTTATCTGTACAGAGGGCATTCAGGGAAAATGAGGAACCAAAAGAAGGAAATAAGAAAGGAGTGTTCAGCTTGTTTTTAGATTGCTTTATGAATTTTAGCCTGTATAATGTAACCACAAAGAAAGGGTCTTAAGACTGGCAGACCACCAACGAAAACTGCCCAGAAACAATAAAAGAAAACACCATATATGGGAGAAAACTGAAGTAGCTTGCTAATGGTACAATTGATACTCCCAAATAAGGAACTTTTAAGTAAATGCTAATTTGCGGTTTTAACCTTTATAAGCTTGGTAAAATTTGTAACAGGCAGAGGGGAGCTTAACCCTCTCCCTGCATGCATGCTTGTACTACAATAAAGTGCCTCAGGCTGCCTGATTCTAAATTCAAAGGTGTGGTCAATTTTTCCACAACAGTATAGAGAGTACATTTATAGTTTGCCGATGATACTAAGCTGAGAGGGGTAGCAAGTGCTTTGGAGGACAGGATTACAATTCAAAATGATCTGGACAAACCAGAGAAATGGTCTGAAGTAAACAGGATGAAATTCAATAAGGACAAATGCAAAGTACTCCACTTAGGAAGGAACAATCAGTTGCACACATACAAAATGGGAAATGACTGCCTAGGAAGGAGTACTGCGGAAAGGTATCTTGGGGGTGGATCACAAGCTAAATATGAATCAACAGTGTAACACTGTTGCAAAAAAAGCAAACATCCTTCTGGAACGTATTATCAGGAGTGTTGTAAGCAAGACACAAGAAGTAATTCTTCCATCTACTCCATGTTGACTAGTCTCAACTGGAGTATTGTGTCCAGTTCTGGGCACCACATTTCAGGAAAGATGTGGACAAATTGGAGAAAGTCCAGAGAAGAGCAACAAAAATGTGTAAAGGTCTAGAAAACAAAGGGGCGGTCATGAGAAAACCCCTGCTTACCACCTGAGATGTCTGCTGGAACTGACAAGGGCTGTACCAGGGAAAGGATCGGGCCCAGACTAGGAAGGAGTCTAGTCTGAAAGAAGCTTACTGGAACATCTCTGAGGGTGAGATATTACCTATAATCGATTTCTTAATGTATTAGGCTGAGACTTGTATGTTTTTGCTTTATTTTGGTTTGTGACTTACTTTGCTCTGTCTGTTATTAATTGGAACCACTTAACTCCTACTTTTTATACTTAATAAAATCACTTTTGTTTATTAATAAACCCAGAGTAAGTGATTAATACCTGGGAGGTGGGAGAGGGAGAGCAAACAGCTGTGCATATCTCTTTATCAGTGTTATAGAGGGTGGACATTTATGAATTTACCCTGTATAAGCTTTATACAGAGTAAAACAGATTTATTTCGGGTTCAGGCTCCCAGAAAGGCTGAACACTGGGCACTGGGAAAGTCCCTGTTAACTGAGTAGCCCCTGGGCTGAGTGAATCTCAGTTTCAGTGAATTGAAGAGGGGCATGGCCCACCCTCTGGATCTGTGCTGGAGCTGACTGTCTAACTCAGCAAGTTTAGAGTGCCTGTTCTGGCAGGAGGGCTATTCTCAGTGGTATCCCAGCTCATCGAGTGACAGTCTCGAGGGGAGTTTCTGTGACCAAACCTGTCATATTATTTCACAGCAGGATAATGACTTCTCCAACCACAGCATCCAACAACAAACAACCCCACCATCAGAAGGGTATATTAAACAGGATGACTCAGATGGAACTGTTCAACCTTATGTGAGATAGCACTGAGGGAGGAGGGAGTGAGAGCCCAGAATATGCACCTCTAAAGGGGTGTGTCAGCCCTACACTGGTACAGCAGGGGTTAACCCTTCTCTCCTAGCCAAGGACGTCCCACCCACGCTGCCCTGAGAAGGAGGGCCGTGCTTTGAACTCTGGCCATTGGGCTGCACTACCCTGAGTGAGAGAAGGCCGTGCTTTGAACTCTGGCCGTTGGGCCACAATGCCCCAATAAGCAAGGCCTTGGTACTGAATCTGTCCATTAGACCAGAGTAAGCCCACAGGACCACATGACCCTGAACCGACCGCAGAGCTGTAACACACTCAACCTCTTCCCAGAGGTTACGGGGTGCATCATCCCTGCAACATCTCCATTGCCCTTCTCCCCCAAGCCAGGAGCTCTGTGTTCCCCATTCCCCCTGTATGGAAAATGTCAGATAGTTTATACTATTGAAACCAATATTATAAAATTGCAAGGAATTTTACCAGCTATATCATGTAAAACATCAGTAAAAATGTTATGTTTTGCTGATAATCTTGTTTATATGTTTGTATCATCTTTGTGTTGTGAATTACAAATATGCGGTCTGTTTTGGGACCGGCTCTGTTCAATATCTTCATCAACGACTTAGATATTGGCACAGAAAGTACGCTTATTAAGTTTGCAGATGACACCAAACTGGGAGGGATTGCAACTACGTTGGAGGACAGGGTCATAATTCAAAAGGATCTGGACAAATTGGAGAAATGGTCTGAGATAAACAGGATGAAGTTTAACAAAGACAAATACAAAGTGCTCCACTTAGGGTAGGTCTATACTTACCGCGCGGGTCGACGCGGAGAGTTCGACTTCCGGAGTTCGAACTATCGCGTCTAATCAAGATGCAATAGTTCGAACTCCCCGCACGCTCCGGTCGACTCCGGAACTCCACCACCGCGAACGGCGGTGGCGGAGTTGACCTTGGAGCCGCGGACTTCGATCCCGCGGTGTCTGGACGGGTGAGTAGCCCAAACTAAGGTACTTCGACTTCAGCTACGCTATTCATGTAGCTGAAGTCGCGTACCTTAGTTCGACACCCCCCCTTAGTGTAGACCAGCCCTTAGGAAGGAACAATCAGTTTCACACATACAGAATGGGAAGAAACTGTCTAGGAAGGAGTATGGCAGAAAGGGATTTAGGGGTTATAGTGGACCACAAGTTAAATATGAGTCAACAGTGTGATGCTGTTGCAAAAAAAGCAAACGTGGTTCTGGGATGCATTAATAGGTGTGTTGTGAGCAAGACACGAGAAGTCATTCTTCCGCTCCACTCTGCGCTGGTCAGGCCTCAGCTGGAGTATTGTGTCCAGTTCTGGGCACCGCATTTCAAGAAAGATGTGGAGAAATTGGAGAGGGTCCAGAGAAGAGCAACAAGAATGATTAAAGGTCTTGAGAACATGACCTACGAAGGAAGGCTGAAAGAATTGGGTTTGTTTAGTTTGGAAAAGAGAAGACTGAGAGGGGACATGATAGCAGTTTTCAGGTATCTAAAAGGGTGTCATAAGGAGGAGGGAGAAAATGTGTTCATCTTAGCCTCTAAGGATAGAACAAGAAGCAATGGGCTTAAACTGCCGCAAGGGAGGTTTAGGTTGGACATTAGGAAAAAGTTCCTAACTATCAGGGTGGTTAAACACTGGAATAAATTGCCTAGGGAGGTTGTGGAATCTCCATCTCTGAAGATATTTAAGAGTAGGTTAGATAAATGTCTATCAGGGATGGTCTAGACAGTATTTAGTCATGCCATGAGGGCAGGGGACTGGACTCGATGACCTCTCGAGGTTCCTTCCAGTCCTAGAATCTATGAATCTATGAACCTGTATTTCAAACTTGAGCTGTGTTACTGGGTGACACCCCCAGACAGATTGGCATCAGCACTATCCAGCCTGTTTGATGGCCTATCAAAGGCAATCAGCTATATGAGTCCATTGACAGAAGGCAGGGGCTACACTTTATGAGTCAGCAAGATATGTAGGGTCATGCCTCTGGACAGAGAACTCTAAGACTTTCCCATGCCATGTTTTGTGTTGTAAAGCTTGTCTTTGGGACAAAGGAAGTACAAGCCACATGACAAAAGGACGATAAAAGGCAGCTGCATTATCTCCATTTTGTCTTCATTCCTGCTTCCCACCCCTGGAGTAACTTTTCTACAAACTGAAGCTCTGCACAAAGTACTGAATGACCCACCCAAGCTGTGGATGTTCCAGAGGAACTTTCAAGCCAGCAAACTCACCAACACTGCTGAGAACCTGATCTATGGACTTTGAAATCTCTGTATGTATCTGCATGCTTTATCATTTAACAACTCTCTTCTTGTTCTTTGCTTTTATAATAAACTTTTAGTGTGGATATGGGAAAAGCGGTGGACGTGATATACCTTGACTTTAGCAAAGCTTTTGATACGGTCTCCTACAATATTCTTGCAACAAGTTAAATAAGTATGTATTGGCTAATTGGACTATAGGGTGGGTAGAAAGCTGGCTAGAGCATCAGGCTCAAGGGGTAGTGATCAACGGCTCCATGTCTAATTGGCATCTGGTTTCAAGTGTAGTGCCCCAGGGGTTGGTCCTGGGGCCAGTTTTGTTCAACATCTTCATTAATGATCTGGATGATGGAATGGATTGCAGCCTCAGCAAGTTTGCAGATGACACTAAGTCATCTATGGGGTGCGGGAGAAGCATGTTGCAGAGGCAGCAGATATGCAGACGTGAAGATGTGAGAGGAGTCAAATTTAGGATTAAAGATGATACCAAGGTTATGGATGCTGGAATCAAATGGAACATATCCTGGTGCTGGGGAGCAAACTTCTAGCAATGTAGCTGTGTCTGAGAAGGCTCCTTTTGCTTCTTCCGTCAAGATACTGAGCTGACCAAAGACAAGATGAAGCCACAATGCATATCTAATCTCCCCATGTACTGCCTATACATTTGCACCAGCATGTTTCAGTTAGCTGCACTCTGAAATAAATGTGTTTGTTGTGATACTCACTGAACTTGAGCCTCCTCCCATAATGGATTCAGCCTTCACCTAAAAATCAAAACACAAAATATTACTTTCCTGCAGGTATTTTTAAAAGGTAGAGCACGATTCTACTCTTACAGACAATGTTGTAAATCAGGAATAACCCTACAGATGTCAGTGGAGTTATACGAAACCACATTGAAAGGAGAAACAGGATCATAGAACACAAAGTTTATGGAAATGCAAATTCCACCAACCCAGAGACACACATACTACCACAGTAAGCTTATCCCACAGCTGCCACTGTGGAGTTCTTACACCTTCCTCTGAATCATTTGACTTTGGCGGCTGTCAGAGACAGGATACTGGACTAGTTGGACCTTGTGTCTGATCCAGCCGGACAATTCTTAAGTTCCAGTCTTCCGATCTAGCAAGCCTACACTACATTAACAGAATGTCACGGTTGGAAAATCAAGCACTCGGACATTAGGAAATGCCAGAATGAAGGTATTACATCATCAGATACTATTTTTTCCACAAGACTTATGCCTCAGTCAGTGAACAGGTAGTTATTCAATATTTCTTTTTATCCCCCACATTCAATATGTGGGCCCAGACTTTACTGAGCACACAAGCATGCACTGAATATAGAGATTAATTTCCATGGGCCATGAGGCGATGAGGAGGAGGTGAGGTAGTAGCTGAGGGTTGTGAAGTGTGTTCCTCCCAGCTGGAGGCAGCAAGGGGGTGGGGAGAGGAATCCCAGAGTCCTTACGCACTGCAGGGGGTAAGTGCAAGGGTAAAAGGCTTCACAAATTTGGCTGCGACAAAGGGACTCAGACAGATATGAAGTTGCCCATTCATATCCTTGAGAATCTCCTTCCTCTCTCCAGACCTCAGCAGTATGTGCCCGTGGCATGCACTGAGCATGCCCATTCTCGGCTCCCTCATGCTGTTTTCAGAACTGGATGCCTGCTCTAAGCGCTTGGCACAGACCCAATCCATCATGCCTAGTGCTGCCCAGTAAAGAGTTCAGACAGCTGGTTTATCCTGGCTGGGACTCTTGCACCAGCCTCCATGTGTATCATTTTCAAAGTGACATCTATTCCCTCCCATATCAGCCTGCCTCCACACCACCATACCTGGCTTCATATCCTTGGAGGAGGGAAGTGTTAACAATTCTGTACCATTCACAACCTTTATTAACTGCTCAAAAAACCTGTTAATGCAAAGTTAAGATTGCCCAGGGGTGCCTCATGCCCTTGTGGAGAGTGGCTAAACTTAAACCTCTGAATATCAGAAAGTGAAAAGTTCAGATACACGACACCTCTGCAATACAACCTTAACTCTGCCCCCTCCCTGTAACTGGCAATAGTCACTGGGAGTGATTCAGTATGAGTGGTTCTACAATAAGTGAACATGAGGCATAACTAAGGCCTTGTCTACATGCTTTCTGACAGAGATGACTGGTCGATAGGTTAGGTTGTTGCAGCAGAGGCACACGGGTGTTTTCTGGCCATAGGGTTTGGCAGCAGTCTGGTGGCAGACATAAGACCATGAGTTGTCTCCAGGGATTAGTGAGGGGTAAGTGAAGGCCACATCTCAGACAGACAGGAATGGTGTCTCTAGCCTCTGTTTGCCAGAAGCTGGAATTGGGTGACAGGGGATGGATCACTTGAGGATAACCTGTCTGTTCATTCCCTCTGGGGCGCCTGTCATTGGCCACTGTCAGAAGACAGGATACTTACTGGGCTTGATGGACCTTTGGCCTGACCCAGTCTGGCCGTTCTTATGTTCTTAGAATCCTCAAGGGAAGGGTGAGGGGTAGTGACATTTAGCGAGTCTGAGGTGTGTGGAGTAGCTTGGTGTTTGAGTGTAGTCCCAGTAGGTAGCTCCTCTTTGCCAGGCCTGAACTCAAGTTTCACCATAGCAAGGAGAAGGTAATAGAGTGTATCCTGCAGTGCTCATGTAGAGGTCGGCTTGGGCCTAATTTCAAAGCCTGACCCAAACCTGACCCAGGTACAAGCTGTCCCGAACCCGAGCCTGAGAGGGTCGAGTTATTTTCAGACCCCACCCAAACTAGGCACTTCCCCTCAAACCTCTGTCAGACCTGCCGCCACTGCTGCCTCATCCTTGGGTTTGCCCCGTGAGAGCTTCCAGCAGCCCATGCCCCAAGCTCACACTCCAGTTCTGGCTGCCCCCTGCCTCCGGAGTCAACACAGCAAGAGCTGGGTGCCCGGCTCCTGTGGGCTGCCACACCCTGCCGTGCTGCGAGTGCTGTGGAGTGAGAGGCGCAGTGGCTTGTCAGTTCAGCTGCAGGACACATACCACAGCGAGGTGACAACAGCTGGACATGCAGCCACCACCAGCCTAACCCCACGGGCAAGAGGAGGCCTTCAACGATGCTCCAACCCAATCCTGAGAAGTCCAAGTAGTTTTCAGACCAGATCTGGCTCTGACACTTGTAGTCAGGTCCCGTCAGGTTTGGATCAGGTTGCAAGGCTCTATGATCATGTGCTCTGGGCCCAGTATGTGTGTTATTGACAGACTGCCAGTATGTCTGTTATTGATGTGCTGGAGCATCACTCAAAGAAGGCAGAGTGAAAGTTACAGTAGTGGTGTGTACCTTAACTCTCCGTGACCTGATTTAAAGAGGATTACGTTTAGCCATTCGCCACATTCTAGAAGGACATGAGGCATATCTGGACACACTTAACACTGTTTTAACAAACTTTTGGGGCATTTCATTACTTGGATTTTTAAAAAATAGTTTCTCACCACCCATATGTTCTACAGCCCAGCTGTCCTCTCCACTGACTCTGGCTCCTTGGCAATGATTACCTGGCCAGAAGGCACGGGCTGTATGTTATTCCCTTCATTACCCCGCATCATCTACTTCCTTCTCTTCTCTGCTCGTCCAGCACAGTCTGGTTCTCCCACCTCTGCCCTCATCCCCATGGAGAGGCAGGTATCAGCATGGGACCCACGAGGAGGGTCTATGGAGAGGGTGCAGGAACAGTGCAGGGATAGCAGGGAGTCAGTGGGGAAACTTTCTGAAGAGAGGACAAATATGGGGAGGCAAAGATGTGGGAGCATTTTTGGTGGACAGTGCCGAAGTCCCCCCCAAATCCTCCGCTGCACAGCTCTGACCCTCACCTTTGCACTCACTCTTCCCTGCCTTGCTCTAAACCCCCATATACTCCCCCTCACCACTGTGACCCCCATAACTGTAGAATTGATGAATGAAATTGTTTTTAATTGTTCACTTTATTAATGTAACTTCATAAGTAAAGATTTATGAATGAAACAACAGTCATTCATAAAACTGGTTACCCCAATAACTGGCTAATTGACAAGATGCTTTTAAGAGCCACAGCTGTTCAGCCTGCTGCCTTTGTAAATTTCACCGTCAATGCAATTCCTGCTTAAATCACCGAGGCCTGGTCTACACTACGCATTTAAACTGGTTTTAGGAGCGTTAAACTGATTTAACGCCACACCGGTCCACACCAAGAGGCCCTTTATATCGATATAAAGGGCTCTTTAAATCGGTTTCTGTACTCCTCCCTAATGAGAGGAGTAGCGCTAATATCGGTATTACCATATCGGATTAGGGTTAGTGGTCGCAAATCTATGGTATTGGCCTCCGGGCGGTATCCCACAGTGCACCACTGACAGCTCTGGACAGCAATCTGAACTCGGATGCAGTGGCCAGGTAGACAGGAAAAGCCCCGCAAACTTTTGAATATCATTTCCTGTTTGCCCAGCGTGGAGTTCCGATCAGCACGGGTGGCGATGCAGTCCCAAATCAAAATCTAGAAAGAGCTCCAGCATGGACCATATGGATGTGATCGCTGTATGGGCAGGCAAATCTGTTCTATCAGAGTTCTGTTACAGAAGACGAAATTCCAAAGCATTTTTAAAAAATCTCCAGACAGACGCCATAGCAGGGACTCAGTGCACTGCTGCGTGACAAGCGTCACGGAAAGCCAAAGAATCAAATGGACGCTCATGGAGAGGGGGACTGAGGACTCAAGCTATCCAAAAGTTACTGCACTCTCCGAAAAGCATTTGCATTCTTGGATGAGCTACCAATGCCTGTAGTGTCAAACACATTGTCCGCAGTGTTACAGGGCATAGCTCATCAAGTTACTCCCCACACCCACCCCCAGAAGTAAAAGGGAAAAAAAATTGTCTCTTGACTCTTCTAAATGTCACCCTATGTCTACTGAATGCTGCTGGTACACGCGATGCTGCGGCACTCAATTGCAGTATCCTCTTTCCCCCTCCCTGGTGGCAGATGGTGCAATATGACTGATATCCATTGTCATCATCAGCCTTGTGGCAGATGGTGCAGCACAATAGGGCTGGTACCAGTTCTCATCATCAGCCCGTGAGTGCTCCTGGCTGGCCTCCGGTGAGGTTGGCTGGGGGCACCTGGGTAAAAAACTCCTGGTCATTCCCAGTAGATGGTACAGAACGGCTGGTAACCATCTTCATCATAGCAACAGGGGGCTGAGCTCCATAAGACCCTGCCCTTCATGTGTAAAGAAAAGATTCTGTACTGCCTGGACTATCATAGCAATGGGATGCTGGGCTCCTCTACCCCATGCTGCTCAATGTCCTGTCTGGACTAGCATAGCAGCTGGAGGCTGCTTTCCCCTCATTTTATCTCACTGACAAGTTACTGTTTCTTATTCCTGCATTCTTTATTACTTCATCACACAAATGGGGGGACACTGCAACGGTAGCCCAGGAAGGCTGGGGGAGGAAGGAATCAACAGGTGGGGTTGTTGCAGGGGCACCCCCTGTGAATGGCATCCAGCTCATCATTTCTGCGGGATCTGACACAGAGCAGCTGTGCTCTCTGGACATTGCTTCTCTAGTACACTTACTCCATATTCTAGGCAGGACTAATTCTATTTTTAGATATCATAAAGGAGAGATTGACTCAGGGAGTCATTCCCATTTTTGTCTTTTGCGCCCCCGGCCGATCTCAGCCAGGGGCACCTATGACAGCAGCAGATGGTACAGCACAGAAGGACTGATAACCATCATCTCATTGCCAATTTACAATGGCATGGTAGATGGTACAGAACAGCTGGTAACCATCTCTGCTATCATGCAAAAGCAAATGAATGCTGCTGTGTAGCGCTGCTGAATCACCTCTGTTAGCGGCATCTAGTACACATCGGTGACAGTGACAAGAGGCAAAACAGGCTTAATGCTTGCCATGCTATGGCATCTGCCAGGGCAATCCAGGGAAAAAGGGTGCGAAATGATTGTCTGCCGTTGCTTCCCCGGAGGAAGGAGTGACTGACGACATTTACCCAGAACCACCCGCGACAATGATTTTTGCCCCCTCAGGCTCTGGGATCTCAACCCAGAATTCCAAGGGGCGGGGGAGGCTGTGGGAACTATGGGATAGCTATGGAATAGCTACCCACAGTGCAAAGCTCCAGAAATCGATGCTAGCCTCAGACCGTGGACGCACACCACCGAATTACTGTGCTTAGTGTGGCCGCATGCACTTGATTTTATACAATCTGTTTTACTAAACCGGTTTATGTAAAATTGGAATAATCCCATAGTGTAGACGTACCCTGAGACTTGCACTGTTTCAGCATTGTAACTTCTGGTCACTGTTTGCCATATTGTAATTCAAACTATTTTACAATAATAATAGGAGATATACCAATCTCCTAGAACTGGAAGGGACTTTGAAAGGTCATTGAGTCCAGCCCCCTGCCTTCACTAGCAGGATAAAGTACTGATTTTTGCTCCAGCCCCCTAAGTGGCCCCCTCAAGGACTAAACTCACAATCCTGGGTTTAGAAGGCCAATGCTCAAACCACCGAGCTATCCTTTCCCCTTGCCCCTTACTCCATTTTGTAAAAGCTGTCTCCAACCTTCATTTTTGCAAACCCTGCTGTAATCTCATTAGTTTAGGTTAAATGTGTGAATGAGGTATGGATGGATGATGGAATCAACCTCCAGCACCAGCCTGTCCGGATGAAATAGAGTTCAAACACCACCAGCTGAAGATGCAGACAAGAGCCCTAACCAAGTAAGCAGAGTCCACCCTAAAAAGAAAAGAACAAAGGTACAATAGAAGGAAGATCAAAGCCAGGTCTGAGGCTGAAAGTCACTCCTGCAATTGACGGGTGACCAATCACCAAATCCAGAGGCAGCCTGACACAGCAAGACCTATAGACTCTGGATTCAAACTAAAGCCTACAAAAAGGATGGGTGAGATGGGAGACTTTAGAGGGTCACATACTGCTGCCAACATGGAAGGGCATCGGTGCACGCCCAACAGAGACCCAGCTCATCCTTGTGCTCAGCTTTCCTGGCCAGTTACCGTCACAAGCTACGAACCCAAGCTGCAAACTCAAGCTATACTAGTAACTATACAGAAGCTGCAGAACATTTAATGGATGTGTGTGTGTAGGTATTAGGTATTAGTTATTGGTCATAAATCAAATTGTGTTATCATAATAAATGTGGCATCTTTGCCTTATCCCCCAAAACAATCCTGTGTAGTTTTGTCTGCATAACATAATCTCCCCCACTGTTCAGTCTCCCCCAGCACTGCTCCACAGTGCTCTAACTTCTAGCATCCTCATTGATCTTCTGAGCACCCCCAACATCCTTGCTGCTCTGAACTGCCTCTCCACCCACCTACACACCAACTCCACTCTCCTCCTTGCCCTTTTATATGCCCACAAGCTTGGAGGGGTTACACTTTATGGCAATTAGCATCACAGAGTCTTGGCGGGATTAATCCCATGACTGGAATGTTGGTATAGAGGGGTATAGCTTGTGCATTAAGGACACGCAGAGAAAAAAGGGAGGAGGTTTTGCATTATACATCCAAAATATATATGCTTGTTCTGAGATCCAGAAGGAGTGTGAGGCAGACCAGTTGAAAGTCTCGGGTAAAGATAAAAGGAGAAAAAAATAGGGGTGATGTCATGGTAGGGGTCTGCTATAGGCCACCAAATCAGGAAGAGGATGTGGATAAGGCATTTTTAGAACAAATAACACAAATATCCAAAACACAAAACCTGATAGAAATGAGGGACTTTAACTACTCAGATGTCTGTTGGAAAAATATGGCAAAACACAACATTTTGTTTTAGAAAGTAAAAGTAGTAACCAAGAGAACAGCCATTTTATATTTGATTTGATTCAGACCAACAGAGAGGAATTGGTTGAGAATCTGATGGCGGAAGGCAATCTGTGTGAAAGTGATCATGAAATGATAGATTTCATGCTTCTAAGAAAAGGAAGGAGTGAAAGCAGCATAATAAGGACAATGAACTTTAAAAACAAACAGACCAACAAATTCAGAGAACTCGTAGGTAAAGTCCCATGGGAAGAAAATCTAAGGGCTAAGCGAGTTCAGGAGAGCTGACAGTTACTGAAGGAGACAATATTAAATGCACAATTTGCAATCCATCCTGCTGGGAAGGAAAGATAGTAAGAATAGTAGGAGACCAATTTGGCTCCATCAGGAGCTCTATAATCACCTGAAAATCAAAAGGGAATGTTACAGAGAGTGGAAACACGGCTGAGTACAAAAGATCAGCACAAGCACGTAGGGACAAAAATCAGTGTTATAGCTGGCTAGGGATATAAAAGGCAATAAGAAGATGTTCTTTAAATACATTAGGAGTAAGAGGAAGACTAAGAAAAGTGCAGGCCCCCTACTTAGAGGGGAAGGAGAGGTAATAATTGATGACATCAAGAAAGCTGAGGGGCTTACTGTCTATTTTGTGTCAGCCTTCACTGAGGAGGTTAATGATGACTAGATACTCAACACAATTAATGTTGACAATCAGGGAGAAGGAATTCAATCCAAAATAGGCATGGGTGGCATATGAGCCACCCATTCAGAGAGGCTAGTCCCTGGCCCCACCACTTCTGCCCGAGGCCCCACTGCCCTGCTGCCCTGCCGGAACCCTGAGCTCCCCAACCATGACCCTCACCCCATCCTAGCCCCGGGCCGGCCTGCCTGAGTGACCCCAGCCCCGGGGTGCTGAGCAGCATGGTCCCAACAACCCTAATTCCTGAGCACTGGGCGCCTCAGCCCCAGTTCTCCCAGCCCCGGATCCCCCAGTCCCAGAACACTCAGGAAGTACAAGCAGGGGGAAAAAGGGAGGAGGAGTTGACTTGTATATCAAAGGTGTATACACTTGAACTGAGGTTGAGATGGAAATAGGAGACAGCCTTGTTGAAAGTCTCTGGATAAGGATAAAAGGGGTAAAAAACAAGGGTCATGTCACGGTAGGGGTCTCCTACAGACCACCTAGCCAGGAAGGAGAGGTGGATGAGGACTTTTTTTTTAAATAAATGACTAACAAAATTGTTAGGATATAGATATTCAGGCCTGTCTGCAAAGGCCTCGACTTTAAAAATGTAGGTGTATTTTTATTACTTAGCTAGTTATAGAGGTATAAAAGAAGTAATCAAAGATCACTGTCTGTGGAATGGCCTTCTCTTACTGTGACAGGCTAAGGCCTTCCGCTAAGATGTAGTCAGGCAGCCATAAGCTGGGAAGTGTCTGGTCACATTCTTACATTCCAAACTAGTCACATTGAAATAAGGTGCTATTGGGCTATTAGGAATACAATCCTGTCCTGATATTCTTATTACTTTCAGAGAAAGGGTAAAGCCTAGAAGATGTAAAAGGAAACTTAGTTTAATAGCATCCTGTCTGGCAAGAACTCACTTATCAATAGACACAGCTGGAAAACCCTTATGTCTGTATAGATGTAGTTGTGAAATCCTCACCTCTGTATTGTTTTCTATGTTTATTTGCATGGTCCCTGTCTGGTTCTGTGATTGTTTCTGTCTGCTGTATAATTAATTTTGTTGGGTGTAAACCAATGAAGGTGGTGGGATATAATTGGTTAAATAACCATGTTACAATATGTTAGGATAAATTTCAATAAAATAATTGGTTAAGGTATAGCTAAGCAGAATTCAAGTTTTACTATATAGTCTGCAGTCAATCAGGAAGGGGCGGGGGGAAATGGGAACAGGGACCGGGGATGGGAGAATTAAAATCATGTGTTGCTAAAGGGAAAAATGGAAACAAAGGATGGGAACAGGAACAGGGACACAGGCCAGGCTCTGTGGTGTCAGAGCTGGGAAGGGGGTCATTAAGGAAGGAAACTGGAATCCTGCTTGCTAAAAGTTCACCCCAATAAACATCAAATTGTTTGCACCTTTGGACTTTGGATACTGTTGCTCTCTGTTCACGCAAGAAATACCAGGGAAGTGAGAGGGTAAAAAAATAAGCCCCCTAACAAAAATCATCCCAAACCCAGGGACTCATCCCAAACACAGGACTTGGTGGTGATGGGGGATTTTAATTATCCAGACATCTGTTGGGAAAATAACACAGCATGGCATAGTTTATTCAACAAGATCTTGGAATGTATTGGAGACAGTTTTTTATTTCAGAAGGTGGAGAAAACAACAAGGGGAGAGGCTGTTCTAGATTTGATTTTGACAAATAGGGAGGAAGTGGTTGAGAATTTGAAGGCGGAAGACATCTTGGGTGAAAGTGATCATGAAATGCTAGAGTTCATGATTCTAAGGAATGGTTGGAGGGAAAACAGCAGAATAAAGAAAACGGTTTTGTGGAAGGGAGTTGTTAGCAAACACAGAGAGCTGGTAGGTAAGACTACCATGGGAAGCAAGTCAAAGGGGGAAAATAGTTCAAGAGAGTTGGCAGTTTTTCAAAAAGTCTTTATTAAGGATACAAGAGAAAACTATCCCAATACATAGGAAATATAGGAAGTATGCAAGAGATTGCCCTGGCTTAACCAGGAGATCTTCAGTGATCTTAAACTCAAAAAAGAGTCCCACAAAAAGTGGAAACTAGGTCAAATTACAAAGGATAAATACAAGCAAACAAAACAAGCATGTAAGGACAAAGTGAGAAAGGCTAAGGCACAAAACAAGTTTAATCTAGTGTGACAGATTCAGACCAGAAGAATATAAGAGTGTGCTCCTTTTGAGCACTGGGATGTGGGTGAGTGCTAGCTCACCCACTGCTAAAGGCCCCTCCTCCAGCTTAAGGAGGGGCTACTAAACCTGGAACCCAACGGAATTTGGGAGACAACAAATGCAATAACGGGAACAGGCTTGAGGGTGAAAGGGACAAAACTAGGGAACCAGAAGGGGACACCAAGCAGAGAACCCCGAACAGCACCCACTGCTCCTCGAAGGCATCGAGAGAGCCAGCGGACCAGGGCCACCCAGAGGATTCAGGGGGCCTGGGGCAAAGCAATTTTGGGGTCCTTCCATAAAAAAAAGGTGCAATACACTAGTAACATGTATTTGGAAATGTAAAAAATAACCGGTCAAATACATTCAAAAATTAAATTTTAATTATTTGAAAACATACAAAATACATTATTTGAAAACATTAAATGCTTTAATGGTATGTATACATTTGCAATTACATAATGGTTCTTATGAAATCATTTTTTTACAAATTGTTCTGAGCGTTAATTATACAGGTGTGCAGAGATATAGGAAGAAGGGGACACATCAGGGCCCAAATGGGGCTCTGGGTGATCATACTTCCCACCACTCAACACAGATGTAATGAGGTTAAGTGGTGTCCGTATAAAGAAATTAAAACTACTGATTATTCCTCAAGATAGGCTTTTAATGACTTATGTCTATAAATGCAACAGAGACAGAATAAGAAGAGAAAAATTAAAGACCAGCATTGAATATGTTACCTTGTAGTTGACCGCTTGTTGCACTGTGCAGGTGCAGATAGTCGGTGCAGTTCATGTTTCCTCGGTTCAGGTGGTGTGGGTCAAACCAATCAAAGAGAATAACTTCTTAGACCAAGACACACACACACACACACACCTGAGGCTCTACACATTTAATCCCATCTGCCTGCTGTGTTTTGAAGCAGGTCAACCAATCAGGTTAGGCCAAATCTTCGCTTTGGCTGTATAATTTATGCTTATTTATTTTCTTGTAGCCAATTGTTGTTTTAGTTTTATAAGTTATGCACAAGGAGATAACTTATTTTCATATAGCCCATTGTCTCGACTGTGGTTTTTCTAATAGCCAATTGGTGCTTTAATTTTTTAAGTTACAAGGACATAACTTACCTCTAAGTGGGCTGTTGTCTTGATTGTGGATAAGGTTATTTTGATGACCTATGCCTGAAGGCCTAGCCCATCAAATCCACACAGGAATCAGTTCTTTGGCTGCAGTGTCTCTTAACCACAAGTTTCAAAGGTGGTCTTAATAAGCCGTACCCATGGGCATGACCTATTTTACTACATAGGAGTCAGCATAAAATGTTGCCTGGTTGCAGGTGTCTTTTGACCACAAGTTGTAGCTTAATTTTGCAAAGCTCGCCTTTTAAAGAAAATTTTACAAAGCTCAATCTATAAAGCTTCCAGAAGTTTTAGGCCTAACACTGGTAATACTGTTGTTCATCTTAAGCTTCCCCATACTCTTGCTCAAATTAATCACAAGTTGCAATTTTTTTTTCCTTGCTTTCATTTTGGCGAACTATAAGAACTAAGAACGGCCATACCGGGTCAGACCAAAGGTCCATCTAGCCCAGTATCTGTCTACCGACAGTGGCCAATGCCAAGTGCCCCAGAGGGAGTGACCCTAACAGGCAATGATCAAGTGATCTCTCTCCTGCCACCCATCTCCATCCTCTAACGAACAGAGGCTAGGGACACCATTCTTACCATCGTGGCTAATAGCCATTTACGGACTTAGCCCCATGAATTTATCCGGTCCCCTTTTAAACATTGTTATAGTCCTAGCCTTCACAACCTCCTCAGGTAAGGAGTTCCACAAGTTGACTGTGCGCTGCATGAAGACGAACTTCCTTTTATTTGTTTTAAACCTGCTGCCTATTAATTTCATTTGGTGACCCCTAGTTCTTGCATTATGGGAATAAGTAAATAACTTTTCCTTATCCATATCTCAACATCACTCATGATTTTATATACCTCTATCATATCCCCCCTTAGTCTTCTCTTTTCCAAGCTGAAAAGTCCTAGCCTCTTTAATCTTTACTTGTATAGGACCCTCTCCAAACTCCTAATCATTTTAGTTGCTCTTTCTGAACCTTTCTAGTGCTAGAATATCTTTTTTGAGGTGAGGAGACCACATCTGTACACAGTATTCGAGATGTGGGCATACCATGGATTTATATAAAGGCAATACTATATTCTCAGTCTTATTCTCTATCCCCTCATTAATAGTGTCATCAAAACTTATGTCTTTGGCCATTTCATATATTATGCTCAAAGTGAGCAAATGGTTCAGCCTTTCTTCCCCAGTGGCTGAACACAAACAATGTTTAATCAATGTTAGCTTACTAAATGCACGTTTCCCGATGCTACCAACACTGGCAACACTGTTAGTAGGTGTAAACAAATACAAATCTGTGGAAACACATTTTCCAACCCTTTTTTGAAGAGAGCATTAAGAAGTGTAAGTGCAGAGGTTATATGTCCATCAACTGTTAAGTTGGAATAGTCTTTTATTTTGTAAAAGATTCTAAGTTCCTCTTTAAGAGCTTCTCTCTGGAGGTCTTTTGGATTTGCTGTGACCAAAGCATCAACAAAATTTTCTGTAGATGTTTAACGGCCATTTTGCACCTCATTCTACTATGAAAGTGAGTTTTTATATCTGGGATACATCAGTACCCTAGGTCTGGCCACAGTAGCTACTGCTAGTAATCCCTTTATTACGTTATAATTGAATGTAATCACTCACACAATGATCATTCAAATTCAGTACATTTACTTGTAAATAGCTCCCAGTGGGTAATTCCAGATGGGTAATTTTCCATCATCTCCAACATTACCTTGCCCTTGAAAGTTAACAAGGGTAATGATCACTTCCCATTCCTTCTTCCTTATATATTTCCCAGTTGTATTTACTTGCAATATCTGCTGTTATCATTTCCAGGAAATAAGCAGGAAAAACTACCATCTGCTGCCTTAAATCTGGTGGGGTGCCATCACTTGAAACATCTAGATTGTTTTCAGCAATGAACTTTTCTAAGCATGCACCACTTTTATCTCCACAGTTTATTATGACTATTTAACTCACCACATATGATATGTGGTCTTTTAACATTTTTCACCATTTCTTGTAGCTCTGAACTTTCTAATTTTCCCACATAGATATTATATACATATATGTATAATCTGCTTTGGGATCTCAAGAGCATTATTTTCTAGCTTTATTTTTTCATTATCTACTGCTATATAGTTTAACCTTTCCTTTATGAAAGTACAAACACCTCTTCCTCTTCCTAGGTTTTGGTCTTGACTAAAGGCAATATATCCTGGAACTGTAAGCATAAGATTTTCACCATCCATGTGTACTAGATACATATGACATCTTGTTTAGTTTTTATTTCAAGGCTATTTTCTTGTAGTTCTTGACTATATGCTATCAGACTGTGCACATTACAACAAAAGACTGAGATCCCCTCGTAGTCATATTTCACCATTAACTTCATTCAAAATTGCATGAAGGTGGTTCATTGACAAATTGCTAATATACAAGTATTTTTCCGCTGCCTTTGGAAAAAAAATCATTGTTTCTGACTTTCCCCTAGTCTGTGGAGTACAATTTATCACTTCTATCATAAACACAATAAACCTTTAGTTTTCATTACTAGTATGTCATCACCTATTCCTTCCACAGTGTTCATCATTTTCTTTATACAGTGAGGCTGTGTCTGCAGTTCCCCTTTTCCTGTGCTGTCTTTTCCTCTCCTCTGATGCTTTGAGAGTCTCCTTACAGCTTCCACTGAGATATGTTAACAATTTGTGTCGTTTGTACTATTTTAGCTTGCCTGCTGCAATACACTCTTCATATGTCAGACTGTGATTACCACCAAGTATTGCATTTGATCTCTGTCCCTTCTACACAATTTTCATTGGAATGCTTTGCCCCATATCTACCGTATCTTGTTTTCCCTTTACGAAACAGCTGCTACATGCCTATACCATTGGTACTTGTAACACCTGAGGGGTGGGGGATATGTGGCTTGGTTCCGAATATCTGAAACCCTCGTGTTACTTTCTCAGGTGGAGTCTCTCTCTTAAATGCAATCAGCGCAGCTGTTGATGGCTTCTTTTCTCCTCCTCCTTTACTGATTAGTTGCTTACTGACTACCATTTTATCTTCTCCTATGCTTTTGGCTATCTCATCCTTGGTCAGCTCTAGTGGCACTCCGTATATTGACAGGTTTCAGAGTCACAGCCGTTTTAGTCTGTATCCGCAAAAAGAACAAGAGTACTTGTGGAAACTTAGAGACTAACAAATTTATTTGAGCATAAGCTTTCATGGGCTACAGCCAACTTCATCAGATGCATAGAATGGAACGTATAGTAAGAAGATATATAGATAGATAGATATAAACAGAAAACATGAAAAGGTGGAAGTTGCCATACCAACTCTAAGAAGCTAATTAATTAAGATGAGCTATTGTCAGCAGGAGAAAAAAAACTTTCATAGTAATAATCAAGATGGCCCATTTCAGACAGTTGACAAGAAGTTGTGAGGATACTTAACATGGGGAGATAGATTCAATGTGTGTAATAACCCAGCCCAAGTTAATGGTATCTAGTTTCCAAATTAATTCCAGTTCAGCAGTTTCTTGTTGGCGTGTGTTTTTGAAGCTTTTTTTGTTGCAAAATTGCCACCTTTAAGTCTGTTACTGAGTGACCAGAGAGGTTGAAGTGTTCTCCTACTTGTTTTTGAACGTTATGATTCCTGATATCAGATTTGTGTCCATTTATTCTTTTGTGTAGAGACTGTCTGGTCTGGCCAATGTACATGGCAGAGGGGAATTGCTAGCCCCAGGGAGGGATAGCTCAGTGGTTTGAGCATTTGCCTGCTTAACTCAGGGTTGTGAGCTCTGCCCTTGAGGGGGCCACTTAGGGAGTTGGAGCAAAAATCAGTATATGGTCCTGCTAGTGAAGGCAGGGGGCTGGACTCGATGACCTTTCAAGGTCCCTTCCCACCCTAGGAGATAGGTATACCTCCCATTATTATTACGTGATGGCACATATCACGTCCGTAAATGTGCAGATGAACAAGCCTCCAATACTGTGGCTGACATGATTAGGTCCTATGACAGTGTCACTTGAAAAGATATGTGGACAAAGTTGGCATCAGGCTTTGTTGCAAGGATAGGTTCCTGGGTTAGTGTTTCTGTTGTGTGGTTGCCAGTGAGTATTTGCTTCAGGTTGGGGTGCTGTCTGTAAGCAAGGACTGTCCTGTCTCCCAAGATCTGTGAAAGTGAGGGATCATCCCTCAGGTTAGGTTGTAAATCCTTGATGATGCATGTCAAGGTTTCCTCCCCCACTCTGAACTTTAAGGTACAGATGTGGGGACCTGCATGGACCCTTCTAAGCTTAATTCCTAGCTTAGATCTGGTAACACTGCCATCAGCCAGAAATTCCAGTTTCTGGCACACTCCCTGTCCCCCCAAAACCTTCCCCTCCTTGGGTTGCCTTAAGGCTTTTCCACCAAGTCCCTGGTGATACCGATCCAACCCCTTGGATCTTAACACAAGAAGAAATTAACCTTCCCCCCTCCTTTCCCCCACCAACTCCTGGTGAGTCCAGACCCAATTCCCTGGGATCTTAAATCAAGAAAGAAAAAAATCAATCAGGTTCTTAAAAAAGAAAGTTTTTAATTAAAGAAAGAAAGGTAAAAATTATCTCTGTAAAATTAGGATGGAAAATACTTTACAGGGTACTCAGATTCTTATGACCCAGAGGGACTCCCCCTCTAGCCTTAGGTTCAAAGTTACAGCAAACAGAGGTAAAATCCTCTCAGCAAAAAGGAACATTTATAGGTTGAGAAAATAAACATAAGACTAACACGCCATGCCTGTGCTACTTACAAGTTTGGAACATGAGAGACTGATGCAGAAAGATTTGGAGAGCCTGGATTGATGTCTGGTCCCTCTTAGTCCCAAGAGCGAACAGCCCCAAAAACAAAGAGCACAAAACAAAGACTTCCCTCCACCAAGATTTGAAAGTATCTTGTCCCCTTGTTGGTCCTCTGGTCAGGTGTCAGCCAGGTTTACTGAGCTTCTTAACCCTTTACAGGTAAGAGACATTAACCCTTAACTATCTATGATAATGTGCTGGAGAGGTTTTAATTGGGGGCTGTAGGTGATGGCTAGTGGCATTCTGTTATTTTCTTTGTTGGGCCTGTCCTGTAGTAGGAGACTTCTGGGTACTCTTTTGGCTCTGTCAATCTGTATTTTCACTTTAGCAGGTGGGTATTGTAGTTTTAAGAACTCTTGATAGAGCTATTGTAGGTGTTTGTCTCTATCTGAGGGTTTGGAGCAAATGCGGTTGTATCCAAGCTCTAAGATAATTTGCATCCAAACAGACAGGAGCCCCTTTACCAGTTTTTAGATCCTTAACTGTTACCAATTCCGAGGCTGGACTCTGTTTTAAAGAGATATCGTCCATTTTTACTAGCACGTTAGATGCAAGGTTCTGTGGTCCTTCTATTACCAACCTCTGCTTCCACATGGAATCAGATGTTAAGTCCACAGAGAGACTACAAGTCACATCCAAAGTGTCTAGAGATGAGTGTAACTGCCCTCCCCTGCATTCTCAAGAGATTAACTGCACAGCTTTTTTGCTCTGCAGACTCAGCTACCCAGTCTTCCCTGTGAACCTGAGACACAGACTGTTCACTCACAGAATCTACATGGAGATATTCCTGTCCTAACAACATTGTCTTCCCAACAAACTGGTCAAGCACAGTCACGGTTATAATTATAATTGGCTGTTCAAATTCCATAACAATTTTCCTTTCATCTGAAGCCCTCTTAGACCTATCCACACTGGATCTTTCCAAAGCAAAGTTAATGAATTCATTCTTAGCAGAAAATTTCTGGCTATCAGGAACTGAAACTTTCTTGATTAAATCACTTCCATATGTTTCAGCTACAGCAAACTGTTTGCACAGATTACCATGCAAATTTCTTTCCCTAGGAGCTTCTTTAAGCAACAATTCACCCCTCACAGAAATTCTGCCCTTACCCTCTTTTGCTAGGGCTTGTTCTAAAGGAACACTTCCCTGAGCAACAATAGACTCTTTCTGGGTCTTGCATACATCCAGGATCACCTTTGGCTCATCAGGCGGATTCCTGCACAATCCCCTTTCAGGCAAAACTCATAGACTCACTAGATAAAAGTTAGAAGCATTTTCCTTCTCTTTGCCACACACAAGTTCAGGAATCTTTTCCTTCCTGCTACAAGTCGTCAGACTGTCAGTAGGCAACACAATCAAATCACCTTCATGCTCTCCTTGTGCCCTGGCTAGGGTATCACCCTGATCAGACAGAGTTGCTACACCCTTTTCCAGCCACACATCAGTAAAAGGCAAAATCCAAGTATCAGAATTGTCTGGACTCTGGGATTTTGCTAGGACTCTAACTGGATGCAACCTAGTTACAGTACCATTCTCTCCAGCAGATTCAAAGTTAGGACCATTCCCTTAGAATCATAGAACCATAGAATATCAGGGTTGGAAGGGACCTCAGGAGGTCATCTAGTCCAACCCCCTGCTCAAAGCAGGACCAATTCCCAACTAAATCATCCCAGCCAGGGCTTTGTCAAGCCTGACTTTAAAAACCTCTAAGGAAGGAGATTCCACCACCTCCCTAGGTAACCCATTCCAGTGCTTCACCACCCTCCTAGTGAATTTTTTTTTCCTAATATCGAACCTAAACCTCCCCCACTGCAACTTGAGACCATTGTTCCTTGTTCTGTCATCTGGTACCATCGAGAACAGTTTAGATCCATCCTCTTTCGAACTCCCTTTCAGGTAGTTAAAAGCAGCTATCAAATCCCTCCTCATTCTTCTTTTCTGCAGACTAAACAATCCCAGTTCCCTCCACCTCTCCTCATAAGTCATGTGCTCCAACCACCTAATCATTTTCATTGCCCTCTGCTGTACTCTTTCCAATTTTTCTACATCCTCCTTGTAGTGTGGGGCCCAAAACTAGACACAGTACTCCAGATGAGGCCTCACCAATTTCGAATAGAGGGAATAATCATGTCTCTTGATCTGCTGGCAATGTTCCTACTTATAAAGCGCAAAATGCCGTTAGCCTTCTTGGCAACAAGGGCACACTGCTGACTCATATCCAGCTTCTCATCCCCTGTAACTCCTAGGTCATATAAGAACATAAGAAGATAAGAACAGCCGTACCGGGTCAGACCAAAGGTCCATCTAGCCCAGTATCTGTCTACCGACAGTGGCCAATGCCAGGTGCCCCAGAGGGAGTGAACCTAACAGGCAATGATCAAGTGATCTCTCTCCTGCCATCCATCTCCATCCTCTGACGAACAGAGGCTAGGGACACCATTCTTACCCATCCTGGCTAATAGCCATTTATGGACTTAGCCACCATGAATTTATCCAGTCCCTTTTTAAACATTGTTATAGTCCTAGCCTTCACAACCTCCTCAGGTAAGGAGTTCCACAAGTTGACTGTGCGCTGTGTGAAGAAGAACTTCCTTTTATTTGTTTTAAACCTGCTGCCTATTAATTTCATTTGGTGCCCCATAGTTCTTGTATTATGGGAATAAGTAAATAACTTTTCCTTATCCACTTTCTCAACATCACTCATGATTTTATATACCTCTATCATATCCCCCCTTAGTCTTCTCTTTTCCAAGCTGAAGAGTCCTAGCCTCTTTAATCTTTCCTCATAGGGGACCCTCTCCAAACCCCTAATCATTTTAGTTGCCCTTTTCTGAACCTTTTCTAGTGCTAGAATACCTTTTTTGAGGTGAGGAGACCACATCTGTACACAGTATTCGAGGTGTGGGCGTACCATGGATTTATATAAGGACAATACTATATTCTCCGTCTTATTTTCTATCCCCTTTTTAATTATTCCTAACATCCTGTTTGCTTTTTTGACCGCCTCTGCACACTGTGTGGACATCTTCAGAGAACTATCCACGATGACTCCAAGATCTTTTTCCTGGCTCGTTGTAGCTAAATTAGCCCCCATCATGTTGTATGTATAGTTGGGGTTATTTTTTCCCATGTGCATTACTTTACATTTATCCACATTAAATGTCATTTGCCATTTTGTTGCCCAATCACTTAGTTTTGGGAGATCTTTTTGAAGTTCTTCACAATCTGCTTTGGTCTTAACTATCTTGAGCAGTTTAGTATCATCTGCAAACTTTGCCACCTCACTGTTTACCCCTTTCTCCAGATCATTTATGAATAAATTGAATAGGATTGGTCCTAGGACTGACCATTGGGGAACACCACTAGTTACCCCTCTCCATTCTGAGAATTTACCATTAATTCCTACCCTTTGTTCCCTGTCCTTTAACCAGTTCTCAGTCCACGAAAGGATCTTCCCTTTTATCCCATGGCAGCTTAATTTACGTAAGAGCCTTTGGTGAGGGACCTTGTCAAAGGCTTTCTGGAAATCTAAGTACACTATGTCCACCGGATCCTCCTTGTCCACATGTTTGTTGACCCCTTCAAAGAACTCTAATAGATTAGTAAGACACGATTTCCCTTTACAGAAACCATGTTGACTATTGCTCAACAGTTTATGTTTTTCTATGTGTCTGACAATTTTATTCTTAACTATTTTTTTGACTAATTTGCCCGGTACCAACGTTAGACTTACCAGTCTGTAATTGCTGGGATCACCTCTAGAGCCCTTTTTAAATATTGGCATTACATTAGCTAACTTCCAGTCATTGGGTACCGAAGCCGATTTAAAGGACAGGTTACAAACCTTAGTTAATGGTTCCGCAACTTCACATTTGAGTTCTTTCGGAACTCTTGGGTGAATGCCATCTGGTCCCGGTGACTTGTTAATATTGAGTTTATCAATTAATTCCAAAACCTCCTCTAGTGACACTTCAATCTGTGATACTTCCTCAGATTTGTCACCTACAAAAGCCAGCTCAGATTTGGGAATCTCCCTAACATCCTCATCCGTGAAGACTGAAGCAAAGAATCCATTTAGTTTCTCCGCAATGACTTTATCGTCTTTAAGCGCTCCTTTTGTATTTTGATCGTCAAGGGGCCCCACTGGTTGTTTAGCATTCTTCCTACTTCTGATGTACTTAAAAAACATTTTGTTATTACCTTTGGAGTTTTTGGCTAGCCGTTCTTCAAACTCCTCTTTGGCTTTTCTTATTACACTTTTGCACTTAAGTTGGCAATGTTTGTGCTCCTTTCTATTTGCCTCTCTAGGATTTGACTTCCACTTTTAAAGGAAGTCTTTTATCCTCACTGCTTCTTTTACCTGGTTGTTAAGCCACGGTGGCTCTTTTAGTTCTTTTACTGTTTTTCTTAATTTGGGGTATACATTGAAGTTGGGCCTCTATTATGGTGTCTTTAAAAAGGGCCCATGCAACTTGCAGGATTTCACTTTAGTCACTTTCCCTTTTAACTTCTGTTTAACTAACCCCTCATTTGTGTATAGTTCCCCTTTGAAATTAAATGCCACAGTGTTGGGCTATTGAGGTGTTCTTCCCACCACAGGGATGTTGAATGCTATTGTATTATGGTCACTATTTCCAAGCGGTCCTGCTATAGTTACCTCTTGACCAGCTCCTGCGCTCCACTCAGGATTAAATCTAGAGTTGCCTCTCCTTTGTGGGTTCCCGTACCAGCTGCTCCATGAAGCAGTCATTTAAAGTATCGAGAAATTTTATCTCCGCATTTCGTCCTGAAGTGAAATGTTCCCAATCAATATGGGGATAATTGAAATCCCCCACTATTATTGGGTTCTTAATTTTGATAGCCTCTCTAATTTCTCTTAGCATTTCATCATCACTATTACTGTCTTGGTCAGGTGGTTGATAATAGATCCCTAATGTTATATTTTTACTAGAGCATGAAATTTCTATCCATAGAGATTCTATGGAACATGTGGATTCGCTTAAGATTTTTACTTCATTTGAATCTACACTTTCTTTCACATATAGTGCCACTCCTCCCCCTGCACGACCTGTTCTGTCCTTCCGATATATTTTGTACCCCGGAATGATTGTGTCCCATTGATTGCTCTCAGTCCACCAGGTTTCTGTGATGCCTATTATATCTATATCCTCCTTTATCACAAGACACTCTAGTTCACCCATCTTATTATTTAGACTTCTGGCATTTGTGTACAAGCACTTTTAAAACTTGTCCCTGTTTATTAGCCTGCCTTTTTCTGACGTGCCAGATTCATTTTTATGTGACTGTTTATCATCTGATCCGGCCCTTACATTATACTCTTCAGTCCTCTGCTCCTGACTATAACCTGAAGATTCTCTATCAGACTCCCCCCTAAGAAAAGTCTGTGTCCGATCCACACGCTCCTCTGCAGCAGTTGGCTTTCCCCCATCTCCTAGTTTAAAAACTGCTCTACAACCTTTTTAATGTTTAGTGCCAGCAGTCTGGTTCCGCTTTGGTTTAGGTGGAGCCCATCTCTCCTGTATAGGCTCCTCCCATCCCAGAAGTTTCCCCAGTTCCCCAGTTCTCCAAGTCCTTTTCTGCAGAACTGCTGCCTAGACATTCAGTTCCTAGTGTGTAGCAGTGCATGGGATTCTTCCATCGTAAGTGCAGGACTCTGCACTTGTCCTTATTGAACCTCATCAGATTTCTTTTGGCTCAGTCATCTAATTTGTCTAGGTCCTTCTATATCCTATCCCTACCCTCCAGCGTATCTACCTGCCTCAGGAACAACCTTTGGGGCACTTCGCTTGATACCGGCTGCCAACTAGACATGGAGCCATTGATCACTACCCTTTGAGCTCGACAATCTCGTAAGCTTTCTATCCACCTTATAGTCCATTCATCCAGCCCATACTTCTTTTAACTTGCTGGCAAGAACACTGTTGGAGACCATATCAAAAGCTTTGCTAAAGTCAAGGAATAACACGTCCACTGCTTTCCCCTCATCCACAGAGCCAGTTATCTCCTCATAGAAGGCAATTAGGTTAGTCAGGTATGACTTGCCCTTGGTGAATCCATGCTGACTGTTCCTGATCACTTTCCTCTCCTCTAAGTGGTTCAAAATTGATTCCTTGAGGACCTGCTCCATGATTTTTCCAGGGACTGAGGTGAGGCTGACTGGCCTGTAGTTCCTCGGATCCTCCTCCTTCCCTTTTAAGATGGGCACTACATTAGCCTTTTCCAGTCATCCAGACCTCCCTGATTACCATGAGTTTTCAAAGATAATGGCCAATGGCTCTGCAATCACATCCAACTGCTTTAGCACCCTCGGATGCAGCGCATTCCCTTCCTGGGCTTTAGTTGAATCCAGAACCAGCTCTGAAACAATTGCATTATCCTCAACCATCACAGGCTGAAAGGCACCTTCTGTCTGCTCCACTGACAAAGAAGAGCTGCAGAACCCATCCCCTTTAACAGACACACAGCTTGGGATCAAATTTTCCTTCTCCCAGCACACAGGGCTGTTCACAGACAACTGCCTGAAGACTGGTGTAGCTCCCTCCATAGCTAAGTCAATACCCCTAACAGACACAGGTACTTTCCCTTCACTGTCACAATTCTTCATACAGGAAACAGGTAAGGTATAGGCAAAAAGAACAGGAGTACTTGTGGCAACTTAGAGACTAACAAATTTATTTCAGCATGAGCTTTCATGAGCTACAGCTCACTTCTTCAGATGCATAGAATGGAACACACAGACAGGAGATATTTATACATACAGAGAACATGACAAGGTGGAAGTACTCATACCAACAGGAAGAGTCTAATCAATTGAGATGAGCTATCATCAGCAGGAGAAAAAAAACTTTTGAAGTGATAATTAAGATGACCCATAGAAGGTGTGAGGAGAACTTAACATAGGGAAATAGATTCAATTAGTGTAATGACCCAACCATTCCCAGTCCCTGTTTAAGCCTAACTTAATTGTATCTAATTTGCATATTAATTCGAGTTCAGCAGTCTCTCTTTGGAGTCTGTTTTTGAAGTTTTTTTATTGCAAAATTGTCACCTTCAAGTCTGTTACTGAGTGGTTAGAGAGGTTGAAGTGTTCTCCCACTGGTTTTTGAATGTTATAATTCCTGATGTCAGATTTGTGTCCATTTATTCTTTTGCATAGAGACTGTCTGGTTTGGCCAATGAACATGGCAGAGGGGCATTGCTGGCACATGATGGCAGATATCACGTTGGTGAATGTGCAGGTGAACGAGCCCCTGGTGGCCTGGCTGATGTGATTTGGTCCTATGATGGTGTCACTTGAATAGATATGTGAACAGAGCTGGCATCGGGCTTTGTTGCAAGGACAGGTTCCCGGGTTAGTGTTTATGTTGTGTGGTGTGTGGTTGCCGGTGAGTATTTGCTTCAGGTTTGGGGTTGTTCTGTAAGCGAGGACTGGCCTGTCTCCCAAGGTCTGTGAGAGTGAGGGATCATCCTTCAGGATAGGTTGTAGATCCTTGATGATGTGCTGGAGAGGTTTTAGTTGGGGGCTGCAGGTGATGGCTAGTGGCGTTCTGTTATTTTCTTTGTTGGGCCTGTCCTGTAGTAGTGCTAGAATAACACTAGTAGGTGGCTTCTGGGTACTCTTCTGGCTCTGTCAATCTGTTTTTTCACTTCAGCACGTGGGTATTGTAGATTTATGAATGCTTGATAGAGATCTTGTAGGTGTTTATCTCTGTCTAAGGGATTAGAGCAAATGCAGTTGTATCTTAGAGCTTGGCTGTAGACAATGGATCATGTGGTGTGTCCTGGATGGAAGCTGGAGGCATGTAGGTAAGTATAGCGGTCAGTGGGTTTCCGGTATAGGGAGGTGTTTATGTGACCATCGCTTATTAGCACAGTAGTGTCTAGGAAATGGACCGCTTGTGTGGATTGGTCTAGGCTGAGGTTGATGGTGGGATGGAAATTGTTAAAATCACAGTGGAATTCCTCGAGGGCTTCTTTTCCATGAGTCCATAAGGGATAGGGTCACTCATCTTCCACTATCCCTGCCCTCCCAAACTGCTGACTAGACAAAGCCGTCAGCTCACAAGGCTGCCTAGGCTCATCCAAACTTTCCTTACTGGGCACATTGCCTCCCAACAGATAAACTGCTGCTCTGCTCACTACACTGAGCTACTTCCAGCAAATCACAGTTACTCTTTCAGCTTCCCTTTACAAGCTGTACTAGCCACCAATTCATCACCCATCACAAATCTACCCTTTTCTTCCTCAGTTAGGCTTCAACCTGACCATCCACTTTAATCTGCTCCTGAGAAATATTTTCCTGACCAATTAGATCTTTCTGTACTTGATCTAATTCCAGATTCACTTCTGAGACATTAGACAGACCTTCAGAAACTTCATTCACAGCCAAACAGCTCTTCTCCTCAGACAAACCTGTGGAGCAACCTCCCAGGGAAATCATTGCCCATAACAGACACAGGTTTAAGATCATTCCTGTCCTGTGACTGGCTACCTGGACTGAACAAAGCTTTAACATCTGTCCCAATCAAAAGATATTTAGGCAATAACTTCCTTACCCCAGCTATAACTTCATGCTGAGCCCCATTCCACTCAAGGTGGATTCTGGCTAAAGACACATGGACAGTAAACTCATAGAGGACTACAACATTCACACTCTGATTTGGTAAGTAATCTTCCTCTTTGACAAGATCCGCTTTAACAAGAGTGATGTTAGAAGCCATAATTTGCCCTAAACAGCTTTTACCATTAACTTTTACACTTTCTATGAACTTTTCATTATCACTTCCATACAGAGCACTGGCACAATTTATGGGGTCACCTTCTACTTAACTCACAGTAACAGCATTGACATAAAAGGTGGCATTGTTGGGGTATATTTGGTTACACCCAGACAACTTTCAGAGTTATATAACATACCAACATTGTTATAAACTGGACTTTCAAAAGGGTACAGTTTCTGCTGTTCTTCCCTTGCGTTTTTGATTTGGAGCTGAAGTCTGGCCATCTCCTATTGCATCTGCTGAGTCTCCTGTTGCCTCTGGTGAGCTTTCTCCTCAGCAGCCAGCAGCTCCAGATGCCCCTTATGAGCCCTTTGCTCTCTCTCTCATCAGCCTCCTTCTTCAATTTAGCATTTCTTCCTTAGCTTCTTTCTCTCTCAGCAGCTTCTCTTTCCAACTCAGCCATTCTTCCTTTGTCTTCTCTTTCTAATTCAGCATTCTTTCCCTTTTCCAGCAATTGAATTTCTGCTAGTTTCTGTTCATGCTCAAATTGCTGTTTATTTGCTGCCTTTTGCATTCTAATTGCTTCTGCAGCTTCTGTGGCATCAGGTAAGAGGCTCCTGCCTTCGGGTCACTGGCCATTAACAGATCTCTCAGTCCTTGATTTGTGACCTCCAGAAGAAGAAAGAGGAGCATCCATGTACCAGCAATGCAGATACAGGTGAGCAAACTGTTTTCATGTTCTCTCCACAGGTACTAATGCAGAAAGTGGACTAGGTTCTACATCTGAGGGAAGGGAGCAGAAGGAGACTCCATTGATTGGAAGGCACGAGATGCACTGTCCTAGGGATGGGGGTTCCACGATCACCACTCCCAAGAGAAGGAGGAGATGGGTGGTGATGGTCAGGACTCCTCCTAAGTGGGATTGAGTCATCTATCTGCTGCCCCAACCGGGAAAAACAAGAGGTCTGCTGCTTGCTAGGAGCTAGGATTCATGATGTGACGGAGAGACTGCCAAGACTCATCAAGAGCTCGATCACTACCACTTCCTACTTCTCCACGTTGGCATCAATGATACTGCCAAGAATGACCTTGAGCGGATCACTGCAGACTACGTGGCTCTGGGAAGAAGGATAAAGGAGTTTGAGGCACAAGTGGTGTTCTCGCCCATCCTCCCTGTGCAGGAAAAGGCCTGGGTAGAGACCACAAATTGTGGAAGTCAACAAATGGTTACGCAGGTGGTGCCGAGAGAAGGCTTTGGATTCTTTGACCATGGGATGGTATTCCAAGAAGGAGTGGTAGGCAGAGATGGGCTCCACCTAACGAAGAGAGGGAAGAGCATCTTCGCAAGCAGGCTGGATAACCTGGTGAGGAGGACTTTAAACTAGTTTCACCAGGGGAAGGAGACCAAAGCCCTGAGGTAAGTGGGGAAATGAGTTACCAGGAGGAAGCACGAGCAGGAGAGTGCAAGAGGGGATGACTCCGGGCTCATTCTGAGAAATTGGGACAATAAGCAAGTTATCTTAAGTGCCTATACACAAATGCAAGAAGCCTGGGAAACAAGCAGGGAGAACTGGAAGTCCTGGCACAGTCAAGGAATTATGATGTGATTGGAATAACAGAGACTTGGTGGGATAACTCACATGACTGGAGTACTGTCATGGATGGATATAAACTGTTCGGGAAGGACAGGCAGGGCAGAAAAGGTTGGGGAGTTGACTGCTCAGAGCTTCGGTATGAAACTGCAGAAAAACCTAAGAGTCTCTGGATTAAGTTTAGAAGTGTGAGCAACAAGGGTGATGTCATGGTGGAGTCTGCTATAGACCACCAGACCAGGGGGATGAAGTTACTAGATCACAGGCCCTGGTTCTCATGGGACACTTTAATCACCTGATATCTGCTGGGAGAGCAGGTTGGCATGACAGGAAAATGGCTTCTGTGAGGGCCTCGTGGTGTAAAAAGTTGCAATGTTTGGGTTTTGAACCCACCAGTTCCCCACCTCTTTAATCGGTCCCTGTGTTGTCCGAACCAATGTCAAAAAGCAATTGGTGACTGACCCTACTCCCTCCCTCAAAAAGGTCATTCTGGACCTAAGTTTGACAAAGGTCTCAGTGATGGAGCCCCGGTGTAAGCAATTTGTTCACTTTATTTGAAGGTTGGAAAAATTGATGGAAACATGCAATATTCCCAAACCAGACAGTTCTAGCAGGGAACGTAGGAGGGTAAAAAGAGACTTATGGGGAGCAGTTGGAACGGGAGGAGCAGTCCTTAATAGCATTAATGAGGAGGTGCTTGCAAACAAGATGAATGCAATGGGAGCTCACATAAAAGATTTACACTTATTAGAGTATCATTCAAGCAATTAAGCTCTATGCAATCCCAAGTAGCAAATATTTTAGCGGAATGGGGAAAAACCCAAGATTTTATAGCTGCGTAAGTACATTTAAGCCCTGCCCTTTTTCCTGGTTGTCAGCCAAGTCTTAGCTGTGAGCAGTGTTTTTGAATGGGGTCAGTGTCTTATTTATAGCCTGAGCTTGCTAGCTATTTTTTTTTTTTAGTTAATTTGTTTTTGGGGTTTTTTTTGGCTTTTTTTAACCTGTAAATGAAACTTTTACTTTTTACTTATACACTTTTTTTTAACCAGAGAACACATAAACATTGCCATTATGCAAGACATTAGTCTTATTATTTAATGTATGGCATATATGCCCTTCTACTAAAATAACCTTATTACAGAGTTTTGGAGCAACAAGCCAGGACAAGCACACCCACTTTGATGAGTTCATTCAATACAACCTCTAGTCCAATAGCTTCCCACCATCCCCAGCCCTCTGGCTAGAAGTCTGAGATAGCCAGAAGGATCCCATGTACAATATGGGGAGTGGGTTAACTTTTTATGTCCTTGCTTCCAAAGACTGTTGGTATGCAAATTTTAATAACAATTTTTAGTAAAAGATTTGTCCAATGAAGTTTCTTTTTCTTACTTAAGGAAATGTATTAGACTTTAGTATATTACATTTTTCCGATTTATTCAAACACTTTTGTATTCCAAGTTGAACAAAACAAGTATTTGCATTCCAATCCAACACTTCCGCTTGATTCCAAACCAGACCATTCCATGAAAACACTAAACACAACAATTCTGGCCATGAGACAAACGCCACAAGACAGAACATAGAACACAAAACATAATTCCTATTGTGCCAGTAAATGCATGGTACGTTAAATGCTGTTCAGCTGGCATCAGTTTTTTTCTTATTATTTGAAAGACAAAAGACATAGGTCTACCCTTCTGGGCAGTCAATTATCGCTTAAAATATACAAATACCCTTGCTGATTTCAGGCAAAACAGGGGAATTACCCCATATTTTTGTATGTGTTTCATAGGCAGCCCAGGTTTCAGTGGCTTCTACCTTATTAGTTAGATAATTTACATTAATACAGATGCTTTCTGGCTTGCTTTTTACTTTTAACTCCTGCGTTTAAACACTGAAAGAAAACATCACCACTTATAGTGCTCTTAGAGCCTAATAAGATGTTAATTACATAGCACTGTATATATTTTTTAGCTAATTTAACTAAATTGTTCATAGCTAAATAATTGCAATTTAATAATTGCTTTGCCTGAATTTATTTACAAACATTTTAAAGACACCAAGAACTGTCCTCTTTACCATGTTTATGAGGTTCAACTGCAGGTCCCTCCAGCAACTACAGAGTTAACTTCTCACTTTTTCTTAAATCACTTGCTCGTCTCCCAACAGCCACTTTTTTAACTTAAATCACCATTTTAAGCATTGTCCTGTGTATTTGAAATCCCCATGCTTACACTTACTTACTTTTTTTCCACTACACCTCAAAATTTTCCAACCTGTTTTTCAATTTCTTTGTCTGTTGCCTGCCCGCCTGGGCCTGATCCTGCTTTTCTCGCTGAACCGTCCTTTCCATGGGCACCAACTTGTTCCACTACCAGTTTAGTTAGGAGGGTGGGCTTTTAACTAGCCCCCACCCTTCTGGTCTTTTTCCTTAAACATTTTTACTCACAAGACTACCTGAGCCCTCCCTTGTGAGGCTTGCCACTGGCAGAAACACATGGCCCATTGGGTAAAGGCCATTTACTTAACATATAATTCAAACCCTTTAGAGGGTTTACCCAGAGACCCACTCATCTGTCTGATGACACTTAAACAGAAAAGAGAATTACACAGAGAGCAGAGGGAATTACGGTCTAATCCAGGTTTTTTTCCACTTCTATACACGGACCGCTCCAGGGGACGGGACAGAAGGATCTCAATTGATCTCAGAGCTTCATTGCACGCAATGGCTTCCACCCCGAGGAATTACGAATGAGAGGCTCAGTTCCGCCCACACACCTAATGCCCAAATGAACAGAGCAGAAAAACATTAACCAGTTAACCAAAACAGAACCAGATAACCAGATAAGAGCCCGGCCCCCAACCAGAACCAGATAGTATTTCCTTATTTTATTAGGGCTCACCTAATTGGAGCACAAACCTCAGGGGCTGCGGAGAAGTGAGGAAGAGGGGTTAAGCACCTCAGTGGCATAACACACCCCAAAAGCATATTTTAAGTCCTTATAAATATTAACCCTTTTCTCTTAGCATAAAAGCAGGCTGCGGTTAGGCTTTTAACTCTGCAGCTTGGGCACTCACCCCGGAGAGAGCTTTCCTATTAATACAGTCTGCCTACTAGTGACTGCATATCCAGAGTGTATGATTCCTTCACGAACAAATGCAGATTCATTTACAAACAACTTTTTTTTCCAATGTCCTTCTGCACCACAATAATGACAACCACTACTTCTAGCTCCTTTTTCACATTCTTTGCCTCTTGCTGCTTTTTTCTTTTTTTTTCCCATTAAACATTTTAGTAGCAATGCTAACTACTTCAGACAAACTGTTCCCCTGCATACCATTTGGATGCTCTTTAAATTTCTTTGCAATATCCTTTGCACATTGTGACATGAAAACCATTTTAACCATCTCCTTTTCATGATCATTTTTAGGATTTAAATTCTCATGCTTTCTAATTTCACAAATCAGTCAAGCACAAAAGTCAGAGGGGTGCTCGTCTAGACACTGAACACAAACAATTACATTTGCCCAAATAGGCACACGAATGAAAAAGATTATGCAGAACATTTTTCCACTGCCTCAAGATTGTCTCATAAATGAGGCATACTGCACTGCCAGTCAAACAAATCTAAAGTTCTAAACAGGGTATGGATAAAAACCATCTCATGTTCCCCAGCAACCAGTGGAACCAGATAACTTCTCAACAGGGCTTGTAATTTCAGGGATGTCTCAGAAACATTCTCCCTCATGGAGTTAAGTGACCTAGTGGGGGTCCACAAGGGTGAGGACGAGGGCTGCTGTAATATTGGGAGTGTTTGAAAAGCAGTCCCTGGCCAAGTTTGCGAAAGGCTGGCTGGAGGCTGCACAGAGGGAGTGAGGCTGCCTGATTTCTCTGAAGATGAGGGAACATCACTCTGAGCTCCCCCTTGATTCTCAACTGTCCCTAACCTGCTTTTGAATCCTCGCACTACCGGACGGGGGGAAGAACAGGAACAAAATTGTCCTCCTCCCGGTGTGGCTCTGGGACACACGGCGGGGGATTTTTACAAGAGCTTTGCATACAAACAGCTTCAGAAGTCACCCGTTCGCTGACAAAACAGGAGTAATTGAAGGATCGTGTTATAATTAGGTGATCCTTCCGGTGGCCACCTTTCCTGGTCCTCTAGTTGATATTGAGGCCAGTCTACTGTACAGAACTTTTTAATCGATTTTTCGGATCACATCTGATCGAAAGATCTTCCAATACCTGAGAATGCATTCTAGCGGAGTACATTGTACCTTCCGCCCCATACCATGCCCTTGACCCATTATATGGTGCTCTATCATCTAATGGGAATTGCAATGACTGGGCGTCCCCAGCCTTGGGCAAAAGTCCACACCACTGGACTGTTCCTACCTTATCCAAGGGACCGGTTCCTCACCGTCGTCCGCAACAGCTTCTCCACTACTAGAGCTTGTTGCACCATTGTGTCCTCCGAGGTCGACCTGACGCGTCTCTGCCGAGGCCTCCGGTAAAGGTACCAGTGCGCGCTGGGCGTCAGCTGCTACTGCCGTCCGCCGGCCGTCGGAGGAGTCCGGGCAAGGCACAATTTTGCCTCGAGCCCCACGTTGGGCGTCAAGAACTGTTGCCAGCACAGAGTGCCCGAGGGTGGGGGCAACAGCGAGGTTCGTTGCCCGGTGTGGAGAAGCTAACACAAGTTTATCTGAGCCCAAATAAGGTGCAAAGGAGAAATAGCAATCTCAAATCCTGCACACCCGCACGCAGGTGGGGTCCCAGTATTTATACCCCCCCTTGTTTTGCTCTTTCTGTACTTTCCCACTGTGTGGGCTACTTTCTCATGCATATAACCTTGATTACAGCATCTGCTTTCTGCCTATTTTATGTAGTATTGGCTGCAGCTAGTGCTAACAGGGCTTGCAGCTGCTAGCAGTCAGCACATAGCACAGGAGATTACAAAAGTTTAGTAAGGCTAACAGAAGTGCTTAACATGAAGGTACTTTGGTTCACATAGGCCTAGAGCAAGAAAACTTCATCGACACTCGTGGTCTTCCAGACTCCCAAGATACCTAGATTTATGCCTAGTAACACCAACACTGTTATCCTGACCTCATCTTTAGGATGGGTCAGTGTGTTCCTGTTCTCTTGGGGAATGTGTTGGTATCAATGTCTTCTGGTACCACCCTTCTGGAATGTGTTTGTGTGAGTGCTCTGTGCCTAGCACCTCTTAGGAATGTGTGGTTTTGTAATGTCAGCCCTGGTCTGTGAGCGGGGCCTGCCTCTAAGTCACAGCCTGACTTTGCTTTATATCAGTAAAGCTTTGACTACTACTTTAGCCCAGGCCTCAGGCCTCATACCAGGCCTCTGATACAAGGGCTTATGTCTCAGGCCTTCTTCCTCCTACTACACCAACCAACATGAGTTTAAGGAAAATAGATCTGTTAAACATGGTATCTTTTTTTAAATGAGTTTACAAGTTTGATTGATAAAGGTATTAGTATTGACATAATATACTTAGATTTCTGTGGGAATTTGACTTGGTACTACATGACATTTTGATTAAAAAACTGTAAGATATAAGATGAATACGGCACACATTTAATGGATTCAAAGCTGGCTAATTGATAAGTCTCAAAATGTAATTGTAAATAAGGAATCATCTTTGAGCAGATGTTTAAAGTGGGGTCTCACTGGGTTCTGTTCTTGGCCCTGCACTATTTAACATTTTTATTAGTCACCTGGAAAAAAACCCACAAAATCACTGATACAGTTTGCATCCCAAAAAATTGGGGAAGTGGTAAATAATGACGAGGACAGGTCGGTCACTGATACAAAGCAATTTGGATCGCTAGGTAAGCTGGGCTCAGGCAAACAATGTGCACTTTAGCAATGCTAGATGTAAGAACATAAGAACATAAGAACATAAGAAAGGCCGTACCGGGTCAGACCAAAGGTCCATCTAGCCCAGTATCTGTCTACCGACAGTGGCCAACGCCAGGTGCCCCTGAGGGAGTGAACCTAACAGGCAATGATCAAGTGATCTCTCTCCTGCTATCCATCTCCATCCTCTGACGAACAGAGGCTAGGGACACCATTCTTACCCATCCTGGCTAATAGCCATTTATGGACTTAGTCACCATGAATTTATCCAGTCCCCTTTTAAACATTGTTATAGTCCTAGCCTTCACAACCTCCTCAGGTAAGGAGTTCCACAAGTTGACTGTGCGCCATGAAGAAGAACTTCCTTTTATTTGTTTTAAACCTGCTGCCTATTAATTTCATTTGGTGACCCCTAGTTCTTGTATTATGGGAATAAGTAAATAACTTTTCCTTATCCACTTTCTCAACATCACTCATGATTTTATATACCTCTATCATGTCCCCCCTTAGTCTTCTCTTTTCCAAACTGAAGAGTCCTAGCCTCTTTACTGAAGAGTCCTAGCCTCTTTAACTGAAGAGTCCTAGCCTCTTTAGGCTGTAGATGTATAAATCTAGGAAGAAAGAATATAGGCCATACTTACATGATGGGGGGACTCTATCCTGGGAAGCAGTGACTGTGAAAAAGAGTTGTGGTGGATAATTAGCTGAACAGGAGCTTCCAATGTGATGCAGTGGCCAAAAGGGCTAATGCGATTGTTGAGTGCACACACAGGGCAATCTCAAGTAGGAGTAGTGGGGTATTTTTTGCTTCTGGATTTGGCACTGGTGCAACTGCTGCTAGAATACTGTGTGCAGTTCTGGTGTCCACAATTCAAGACGGATGTCGATAAATTCCAGAGGGCTCAGAGAAGAGCCACTAAAGGATTAGAAAATATGTCTTATAGAGTTCAATCTATGTAGCTTAACAAACAGGTTAAGGGGTGCCTTGATTAGTCTGTAAGTATCTATATTAGTCTGTAAGTATCTAACAATGGGCTCTTCAATCTAGCAGAGAAAGGCATAACACCATCCAATGGCTGGCAGCTAAAGCTGACAAATACAGACTGTAAATTAGGCATTAATTTGTAACTGTAAGAGTAGTTAACCATTGTGTGATGGGACAGATTGGCCCTGCACTGGTACCGAGGGGGTTAACCCTTCCCTTCTAGCAGAGGAAGCTCCGTCCCGGAGGCTCTGCTGGGCATGCTTTAACTGGAAGTCAGGTATAAAAGCCTGCAGAGCTGCTCAGTCAGAGCTGGCTGCCGAGAAGGAAGGATGCTCAGTAGAGATTTCAGTCCAGAGACTGCTACAGCCCTTACCTACGAGGGCTGAAGAGACAGAAACCTGGAGCAAAGGCTTGTTGCTATCAGAATCCCAGGGAATGTTGGGTGCTGAGGAGCCTGAAGATCCCGGAGCTGAAGATCCAGAAACCTGGAGCAGAGGCCTACAGCTATCAGAACCCCAGGGAGTGTCCGGTGCTGGGGAACCTGGAGACTCCGATGCCATATAGACTACTGCTGCTGGAGAACTGGTAGGAAGTGACCCAGGGAAGGTAGGGGAGTGGTACCTCCCAACATGATGAGGTCAGCATGTTTTGGGAAGATTCCCTGCTGACCCAGTGGCAGACCACTCCACCACTGGCAGGGCCCTGGGTCAGGGCCCGGTGGAGTTGAGTGGGCCCAGGCCCACCCCCTACCAGGGGCTGCCACCCCTTTCAACAGCCCCCAGTTACCTGATCCCCTGTTTTGCATCCAAAGGGGGCAGCGTGGACTCCAGCCACTAGGTTGCACTATCCCACTAAGGGAGGGGCAATTAGGTGGACTCTGGACATTGGGTCACACTGCGCTAGGGGCACATTTCATGGACTCCGGCCGCCAGGCACATTATCCCACTCGGGGAGAGGCAGTATATGGACCCTGGCAATTGGGCCATACTGTGCTGACTACTGGGGGGAGGGGGTTAAAACAGACCCAGGTGTAGAGAGGCGGGGTTACCACTTGCCCCCCCCCAACTTGAGGGGTTGATGAGGTACAAAACCCGCCACACATTGGAACAATTTTCCAACAGCCATGATAGATTCTCCATCACTTACAATTTTTAAAATCAAATTGAGTGTCTTTCTAAAGATGAGGTTCAACAAGGAGGAGAGTAGAGTCCTGCACTTAGGACGGAAGAATCCCATGCACTGCTACAGGCTGGGGACTGACTGGCTAAACATCAGTTCTGCAGAAAAGGACATGTGGATTACAGTGGATGAGAAGCTGGATACAAGTCAGCAATGTGCCCTTGTTGCCAAGAAGGCTAATAGCATATTGGGCTGCATTAGTAGGATCAGTGCCAGCAGATCGAGGGAATTGATTATTCCACTCTATTTGACACTGGTGAGGCCACATCAAGAGGACTGCATCCAGTTTTGGGGCCCTCACTACAGAAAGGATGTGGACCAATTGAATAGAGTCCAGCGGAGGGCAACAAAAATTATTAGGGGGCTGGGGCACATGACTTACAAGGAGAGGCTGAGGGAACTGTCCTTATTTAATCTGTAGAAGAGTGGATTACCTAGGAAGGTGGTGGAATCTCCACCCTTAGAGGTTTTTAAGGCCCAGCTTGACAAACCTCTGGCTGGGATGATTTAGTTGGGGTTGGTCCTGCTTTGAGCAGAGGTTGGAGTGGAGTCTAAGGCATGGCTACACTTGCAAGTTAGAGCACACTGAAGCAGCCCAGTGCGCTCTAACTCACAATGCGTCCACACTGGCAAGGCAAGTACAGCGCTCTGACTCCGCAGCTAGAGCACCCCTGGTACTCCATCTTGGCGACTGGAATAACGTTTGCTGGACCCCTGCTGGAGTGCCGCGGCGCCTGTGTGGATGCCCTGGTCTGTTAATGTGCTCTCAATGGCCTCCAGAAGTGTCCCACAATGCCTGTTCTAGCCACTCTGGTCATCAGTTTGAAATCTACTGCCCTGTCCTCAGGTGACCAACCGTCAGACCTGCCCTTCAAATTCTCTGGGAATTTTGAAAGTCCCCTTCCTGTTTGCTCAGTGTAGTACTCTCAGCAAGCCTTTCCAGGTGACCATGCCTCCTTGCGCCAGGCAATCCCCAGTATGGAGCAATGATGAGGTGCTGGACCTCATCAGTGTTTGGGGAGAGGAAGCTGTAAAGTCCCAGCTGTGCTCCAGCTGTAGGAATTACGATACCTTCAGGCAGATATCAAGGAGCATGATAGAAAGGAGCCATGACCGGGATGCACTGCAGTGCAGGGTTAAAGTGAAGGAGCTGCGGAATGCCTACCGCAAAGCCCGCAAGGCAAACAGCCACTCCGGTGCTGCCTCCGTGACCTGCTATTTCTACAAAGAGCTTGACGTGATACTTGGGGGCAAGTTATATCTTATATTTCATATTGATCAGTGTGGTTTGTATTAAAGAGGCGGTATCATCCCGGTAACCTTTAGGCCACCTCAAACTCTTGCTCCTCCTTGGTCCTTCAGCATCTCCTTAAACGACACCCTTCATACTTGCCTTCAACACACCTTCTTAGGAGAAGAGCCTCTGATCCTTGCTCTTCTGACCAAAATAAGCATCCCTGACATTTAGGTCCACAGATTCTTCTACTCTGTGTGTCTCTTTGGATGAAGTTACCTGCATTTTTATCTTTCCTCGGTTGGAAAACCTGGATGAATCTTTAAATCAAACAGCAACTTTCTTCTTAGTAAAATAAGTTGCATTAGAGTTCAAAAGCATAGAGAGAAGTAGACAAAACAAAAATAAACATCTTATCATATCTATATTTATACTTGGCTACAAGTTAAAAAAGACAAGACTGTTTCTTCTAAAGGGCTGGTATACATACCGTTTTGTACTTATTTATCTATATTGGTTTAGAATCCAGTGCAACCCTCATGTGGCTGCATTTACACAGATATAAACACCTTTATAGCTTATTTCAGTACATTTAGCTAAATCAATAGAATTAAATTGGTACAAACACTGGTGTTGTCAGAGTGCTACCGTATGGTGCTCTGCTTTCTCCAATGTTGATATCACTCGGCTGCATGCATGTGCTCCTCTGTGTGTTGCCCCAGCTCTGCAGATAGCTGACACAGCAGACCCGACGAGAACCCCAATAACCACAGAGTCCAGTAAGATGCAAAGTCACGTCGACTAGGTTTATTGCGACCTCGGACACAATGGCAGTTCCCTGTAGGTTTCTTAGCCTAATTCAGCGCATACTACAAGAAAGTGCCTCTTGGCAATGGACCCGGCTCAGTCAGTGGCGGGACTTTCCGCTGCCCCCTCGGCCGGACAAAGACACTGCCCCAGGGATGCATCTTATACACAGGTACAAACAAGTTACACATCACACCTGATGTATTGAGGTGCAACCCCTCTACGCAGCAAGGTACGACCCCTTTACGTAGTAAGGTGCCACCTCTCACCTTGTACATGTTGGTTCAATCAAAACAACTCTATCCATCATATTACCCTTTTGCCCCTGTCATTGGGATGGGTCGGCCTGTCCCTTGTTATCTGTGGAATGTTCCAGTATAGTGTTGTTGGTGTCACTAGGCATGACTCTAGGTAACTCTGGAGGGTGGAAAACCACAGTGTCAATGAAGCCTTTCCGTAGTAGGCCTGAATAAACCAAAGCGCTCCCATGTTTGAACTTTAATCGACCTAACAGGCCAGCAACAGAGAATGGTTATCAGTTGCAACACCTGCATCAGAAGGTAATAATGAGGCCTGCTATAATGAGGCCTGCTTGCTCCTCGCTAAGGGGCAAAATAACAGATCAAAGAGAGCAGGACAAGATAACGGTTCAAAGAAGAGCTACTAATGAGTTAGTCTAGTTGGCGCCAAGTATGACTTAACTGCTTAATGTAATTGCTACCTGCATGATGTATCTGCTATAGAAAAATAGACGGGAGGGAGAAGAAGGGGGGGTAGTGGGGGTAATAGGAATGCTTAGCTGAAGTTATGTATAAAGAGGGAAAAACTGCTTGTAGCTGTGTGCTTGATCTGAGACGTGTCTGTGTCTCCGAGCACCGCTTTGAGATCTCAAATAATCTTTGCTTCTCCACCTTGGTGTGTTTATTGGAGCGAAGCACAGCGGGCAACGAACCGCTGTTGCTTCCTCGGGCACTCTGTGCTGGCAACAGTGTGTTCTGGTGCTGTGATCATATTATAATACACTAGGTGAATATATGTTTATGCAACATCAGCCCTTTTCTCGCCAACTTCTGTGAACAGGGCCGGCTTCCAGCCCACAGCTTGCCTTTTGCTTTTAGCTAAGGCTTGACCATACTTTAGTTCAGGCCTCAGGCCTCAACTGGGCCTTTATCAGGGTCTGCACTTACTACAGCTGGGTGTAGATCTGCCCTATATAACAGAAAGAGAAAGTATACAGGTTCCATTTTCACAGTTTCTGGATTTGATCCCCAGTGTTTAATGTGTCAAGTATCAGAGGGGTAGTTAGTCTTAAAGGTGCCACAGGACTCTCTGTCACAGATTGAAGTAGCAAAGAATCCTGTGGCACCCTCTGATACTTGACAGATTGAAGTGTCACTAGAGGAGGTTTTGGAATTAATTGATAAACTCAACATTAACAAGTCACTGACCAGATGGCATTCACCCAAGAGTTCTGAAAGAACTCAAATGTGAAGTTGGAACTATTAACTAAGGTTTGTAACCTGTCCTTTAAATCGCTTCGTACCCAATGACTGGAAGTTAGCTAATGTAACGCCAATATTTAAAAAGGGCTCTAGGGGTGATCCGGCAATTACAGACCGGTAAGTCTAACGTCGGTACCGGGCAAATTAGTTGAAACAATAGTAAAGAATAAAATTGTCAGACACATAGAAAAACATAAACTCTTGAGCAATAGTCAACATGGTTTCTGTAAAGGGAAATCGTGTCTTACTAATCTATTCGAGTTCTTTGAAGGGTCAACAAACATGTGGACAAGGGGGATCCGTGGACATAGTGTACTTAGATTTCCAGAAAGCCTTTGACAAGGTCCTCACCAAAGGCTCTTACGTAAATTGCTGTCATGGATAAAAGGAAAGGTCCTTTCATGGATTGAGAACTGGTTAATGGACAGGGAACAAAGGGTAGGAATTAATGGTAAATTCTCAAAATGGAGAGGGTAACTAGTGGTGTTCCCAAGGGTCAGTCCTAGGACCAATCCTATTCAATTTATTCATAAATGATCTGGAGAAAGGGGTAAACAGTGAGGTGGCAAAGTTTGCAGATGATACTAAACTACTCAAGATAGTTAAGACCAAAGCAGATTGTGAAGAACTTCAAAAAGATCTCACAAAACTAAGTGATTGGGCAACAAAATGGCAAATGAAATTGAATGTGGATAAATGTTAAGTAATGCACATTGGAAAAAATAACCCCAACTATACATACAACATGATGGGGGCTAATTTAGCTACAACGAGTCAGGAAAAGATCTTGGAGTTATCGTGGATAGTTCTCTGAAGATGTCCACGCAGTGTGCAGAGGTGGTCAAAAAAGCAAACAGGATGTTAGGAATAATTAAAAAGGGGATAGAGAATAAGACTGAGAATATATTATTGCCCTTATATAAATCCATGGTACGCCCACATCTCGAATACTGTGTACAGATGTGGTCTCCTCACCTCAAAAAGATATTCTAGCACTAGAAAAGGTTCAGAAAAGAGCAACTAAAATGATTAGGGGTTTAGAGAGGGTCCCATATGAGGAAAGATTAAAGAGGCTAGGACTCTTCAGTTTGGAAAAGAGAAGACTAAGGGGGGACATGATAGAGGTATATAAAATCATGAGTGATGTTGAGAAAGTGGATAAGGAAAAGTTATTTACTTATTCCCATAATACAAGAACTAGGGGTCACCAAATGAAATTAATAGGCAGCAGGTTTAAAACAAATAAAAGGAAGTTCTTCTTCACACAGCGCACAGTCAACTTGTGGAACTCCTTACCTGAGGAGGTTGTGAAGTCTAGGACTATAACAATGTTTAAAAGGGGACTGGATAAATTCATGGTGGCTAAGTCCATAAATGGCTATTAGCCAGGATGGGTAAGAATGGTGTCCCTAGCCTCTGTTCGTCAGAGGATGGAGATGGATGGCAGGAGAGAGATCACTTGATCATTGACTGTTAGGTTCACTCCCTCAGGGGCAGTGATTTCCCTACACCCCCCCTGAATTTTCCCAACACCCCCCCCCCCCGAGTTTTGTGAGCTAGTTACATACCCATTTAGTGACTGTTTGGAAATCTGAATTTAAACTGAAACATTAATACACACTTTAAAAGCTTATACAGTGTATGATAAAATATGTGTATCTGAAAAAGTATAATAGATTTGAAAAGTATGAACATAGACTAGCTTCCTTGCTTCCTTATACAGCTGTTTTTTATGACAATGTCAGTGCATTCATTTCGGTGATGTTGGCCAACCAAATAATTTCAAATGATGATTTGTAAGCAAAGTCTAAATGAGCTCTCCCTGACAGCTAGTGATGAGCTGGGGGCTAAGGCTTCAGGGCCAGATTATATTTACATTCACACCTAATCTACCTAGGTATCCAGCAAACAGAGCTGTGTTGTCCAAGTGATAGATTTTGGCTGGGGTTGGGTTACAAACCACTTGAATGTGGGGGGAAGGGGGGATGAAATGTTGTTCTTATTGTATGAGTAAAGGGCAGTAGAACTGTACTTAGCCTGTGATGATTTGAAGGCATCAAGAGAGAGGGTGGGGACCTGTCCCTCTCCACTGTTTAAAGACAGAGCTGATTAGGCTCAATAGATAGTCTTTTGTTCTGTTAAGTGACCACTGCAGCTGAAATCACTGACAATCAGGTCTAAGTGCTTAGTCCTGTTGTGGGGACAGTGTTCCTGTGGGTACAGTGTTTTTGTGTAAGAGACGGCCCAGACTGCACTAGCAGTGAGGTTCCCACACTGAGAGCTCAGCTGAAATCACTGAGAGCTGGTGGAACCTCAAGAGACCAACTCGCAGAGATCACAGTGGTAGGTGACAGCAGAAGGTGACTGTGCAGGGCCATTGGCAACAGAGCGGCGGAGTGAACGGTGGCACAATGAACAGCCATGGCCAGAGCGAACTGTGCCTTTTACCCCCACCTGGGAGGTGTACTCACGTGAAAGTGAAGTCTGAGTCTCCACTGACCAAGGACAACACCGTGAGTGGAGTGGTGGAGGGAAAAGTGAGGGTACGTTAAATAACCATTTGTTTGTTGGACTATATTTTAGTCACTTTGCTCCAGAATGCTAGATTTGTGACTGGGAACGGAAACTTATATAAATATGTTTCCCATTGGCCATTATCTTTGAAAAATCATGGTGATCGGGAGGTCCCGGATGACTGGAAAAAGCTAATGTAGTGCCCATCTTTAAAAAGGAAGAAGGAAGATCCAGGGAACTACAGGCCAGTCAGTCTCACCTCAGTCCCTGGAAAAATCATGGAACAGGTCCTCAAGGAATCAATTCTGAACCACTTAAAGGAGGGGAAAGTGATCAGGAACAGTCAGTATGGATTCACCAAGGGCAAGACATGCCTGACTAACCTAATTGCCTTCTATGATGAGATAACCAGCTCTGTGGATGAGGAAAGCAGTGGATGTGCTATTTCTGGACTTTAGCAAAGCTTTTGATACAGTTTCCCACAGTATTCTTGCCAGCAAGTTAAAGAAGTATGGGCTGGATGAATGGACGATAAGGTGGATAGAAAACTGGCTAGATGGTCGGGCTCAACGGGTAGTGATCAATGGTTCCATGTCTAGTTGGCAGCCGGTATCAAGTGGAGTGCCCCAAGGGTCGGTGCTGGGGCCGGTTTTGTTCAATATCTTCATTAACGATCTGGAGGATGGTGTGGACTGCACCCTTAGCAAGTTTGCAGATGACACTAAACTGGGAGGAGTGGTTGATACGCTGGAGGGTAGGGATAGGATACAGAGGGACCTAGACAAATTAGAGGATTGGGCCAAAAGAAATATAATGAGATTCAACAAGGACAAGTGCAGAGTCCTGCACTTAGGACGGAAGAATCCCATGCACTGCTACAGACTAGGGACCGAATGGCTGGGCAGCAGTTCTGTAGAAAAGGACCTAGGGGTTACGGTGGATGAAAAGCTGAATATGAGTCAACAGTGTGCCCTTGTTGCCAAGAAGGCTAATGGCATTTTGGGTTGTATAAGTAGGGGCATTTCCAGCAGATCGAGGGATGTGATCATTCCCCTCTATTCAGCACTGGTGAGGCCTCATTTTGGAGCACTGTGTCCAGTTTTGGGCCCCACACTACAAGAAGGATGTGGATAAATTGGAGAGAGTCCAGCGGAGGGCAACAAAATGATTAGGGGGCTGGAGCACATGACTTATGAGGAGAGGCTGAGGGAACTGAGATTGTTTAGCCTGCAGAAGAGACGAATGAGGGGGGATTTGATAGCTGCTTTCAACTATCTGAAAGGGGGTTCCAAAGAGGATGGATCTAGACTGTTCTCAGTGGTAGAAGATGACAGAACAAGGAGTAATGGTCTCAAGTTGAAGAGAGGGAGGTTTAGGTTGGACATTAGGAAAAACTTTTTCACTAGTAGGGTGGTGAAGATCTGGAATGGTTTACCTAGGTAGGTGGTGGAATCTCCTTCCTTAGAGGTTTTAAGGTCAGGCTTGACAAAGCCCTGGCTGGGATGATTTATTTGGGGTTGGTCCTGCTTTGAGCAGGGGTTGGACTAGATGACCTCCTGAGGTCCTTCCAACCCTGAGATTCTATGATTCTATGAAGATTTTTAAAATGCAGTATTTGCCAAGGTTATCATCTCACATTGTTGCTATCTTGGGAGGTCATTATGTTGGGGAGTTTCTGTACTAAACATTTTTATTATAATTAATTTTTACATAAGAATGGTCATACTGGGTCAGACCAATGGTCCATATAGCCCAGTACCCTGTCTTACAACAGTGGTCAAGGCCAGGTGCTTCAGGGAATGAACAGCACAGGTAGTCATCAAGTGATCCATCCCCTGTTGCCCATTCCCAGCTTCTGGCAAACAGGCTAGGGACACTCAGAGCATGGTGTTGCATCCCTCTCATCCTGGCTAATAGCCACAGATGGACCTGTTCTCCAGGAATTTATCTAGTTCTTTTAAAATCCTGTTATAGTTTTGGTCTTCACAGCATCCCCTGGCAAAGAGTTCCTGGGTTGACTTTATATTGTGTGAAGAAATACTTCCTTTTGTTTTAAAACCTGCTGCCTATTAATTTCATTGGGTGACTGCTAGTTCTTGTGTTGTGTGAAGGATTAAATAAAATTTCCTTATTCACTTTCTTCGCACCAGTCAAGATTTTGTAGACCTCTATCATATCCCCATTAGTCATCTCTTTCTAAGCTGAAAATTCCCAGTTACTTTAATCTCTCCTCCTGTTTCATACCCTCATCATTTTAGTTGCCCATCTCTGTACCTTTTCAATTCCAATATATTTTTTAGGATGGGTGAGCAGATCTACACACACTATTCAAGGTGTGCACGTACCATGGATTTATATAGAGGCAATATGATATTTTCTGTCTTATTATCTATCCCTTTCTTAATGATTCCCAACATTGTTTGCTTTTGTGACTGATGCTGCACATGGAGTGGATGTTTTCAGAGAACTATCCACAATGACTCCAAGATCTCTTCCTTGAGTGTTAACAGCTAATTCAGATGCCATCATTTTGTATGTATAGTTGAGATTGCTTTCCAATGTGCATTACTTTGCATTTATCAACATTGAATTTAATTTGCCATTTTGTTGCCCAGTCACCCAGTTTTGTGAGATCCCTTTGTAGCTCTTCGCAGTCTGCCTGGGACTTAACTATCTCGAATAGTTTTGTATCATCTGCAAATTTTGCCACCTCACTGTTTCCCATTTTTCCAGATCATTTATGAATATGTTGAACAGCGCTGGTCCCAGTACCGACCCCTCAGGGATACCACTATTTATCTCTCTCCATTCTGAAAACTGATAATTTATTCCTACCCTTTGTTTCCCATCTTTTAACCAGTTACTGATCCATGAGAGGACCTTCCCTCTTACCCCATGATGGCTTACTTTTCAAAAGTCAATTTAAATTAAATACATTTTTTTTAAATTATATATTTTTTTAGAAATCTAGATCTGTTATGTGTTTTGGTGTAACTTGCATTTTCCTTATGTTAAATTTGCATTATCCTAACAAAACATTTACTTTATTCACTTTCTTCACATCAGTCAAGATTTTATAGACCTCTAGCATATCCCCCCTTAGTCGTTTCTTTTCTAAGCTGAAAATTCCCAGTCATTTTAATTTCGTCTCCTGTTTCATACCTAATCATTTTAGTTGCCCATCTCTGTACCTTTGCATTTCCAGTATGTCTTTTTTGGGATGGGGTAACCAGATCTGCACACAGTATTCAAGGTGTACATGTGCCATGGATTTATATAGAGGCAATATGATATTTTCTGTCTTATTATCTATCCCTTTCTTAAAAAAGCAAAGGTTTCAGAGTAGCATCCGTGTTAGTCTGGATTGCAAAAAGAACATAAGCTTTCGTGGGCTACATCCAATGAAGTGGACTGTAGCCCACGAAAGCTTATGCTCAAATAAATTTGTTAGTCTCTAAGGTGCCACAAGTGCTCCTGTTCTTTTTAAAAAAGCAAACAGAATGTTGGGAATCACTGACTGCCGCTGCACACTGAGTGGATGTTTTCAGAGAACTATCCACAATGCAAGATCTTTCTTGAGTGTTAACAGCTAATTCAGACTCCTTCATTTTGTATGTATAGTTGAGATTGTTTTCCAATGTACATTACTTTGCATTTATCAACATTAAATTTCATCTGCCATTTTTGTTGCCCAGTCACCCAGTTTTGTGAGATCCCTCTGTAATTCTTCGCAGTCTGCCTGGAACTTAACTATCTTGAATAGTTTTGTATCTTCTGCAAATTTTGCCACCTCACTGTTAACCCATTTTTCCAGATCATTTATGAATATGTTGAACAGCACTGGTCCCAGTACTGACTCCTCAGGGATACCACTATTTATCTCTCTCCATTCTGAAAACTGATAATTTATTCCTACCCTTTGTTTCCCATCTTTTAACCAGTTACTGATCCATGAGAGGACCTTCCCTCTTACCCCATGATGGCTTACTTTTCAAAAGTCAATTTAAATTAAATACTTTTTTAAAAAAATTATATATATTTTTAGAAATCTAGACCTGTTATGTGTTTTGGTGTAACTTGCATTATTCTTACGTTAAATTTGCATAATCCTAACAAAACCTTTACTTTAGTCCTCTCTCTTTATATATCTCATTGGTCCTGACACCCCCTGTAAATTCTGAACACCCCTAATTTCAATTCCTGGGGAAACCACTGCTCAGGGGCACCTGGCATTGGCCACTGTCGGTAGACAGATACTGGGCTAGATGGACCTTTGGTCTGACCCGGTACGGCCTTTCTTATGTTCTTATGTTCTTAAAAAAAACTGAAATATTTTTCGTGTGCGTTTCTGGGTTTGTCTAGAAAATGCAATCGCCACTCAGAACCCGGGACGGAGTGAGGCCGATCCGCCTTTCAGCACCAGGGACAGCGACAGGCAGCCCTGCCCGAGCAAGTCAGCACCCTGGACAGAGCACAGAGCTTCCAGTTCGATCCTGAATTCTCTTTCTCCCCCCATCCTAGTGTAAACCGGACGCGCCTTGCTGGCCCGCCCGGTGAACGGGGCCACCGGAGGGGTTGGTAGCCCGCAGACAGATAAGGTGCTGAGCCGGAAGCACCGGTTTAAAGCCTCCCCACTTTTCCCTTCCAGCAGGGTGAGTCGAGTGCCGGCTCAGAACGCAATTGGCAAATCGGTGACTGTTGAATGTGAACCCGAGGCTCGGCACCAGGCAGGAATCAGGTGATTGCAGAGCCCAGAGAGACCTCAAGTGTTGCCTTGGCCAAACTCTCCAGCTCCCCGGCGGGATCCCTTCGGGAAAGGAAAGGGGGGGCGCTTTAGAAGCAGCACCTCCCCCAGGAGTTCGAGTGACGGGGGCGAGAGGAGAAATCCCGGGAACCCGTGTGGCGGGGCCGGGCTGCTCAATGAGGCTGCGGGGCTGCCGGGCTCAGCGGGGATCTCAGGTCCTCCCGGGGAGTCCCCAGCCTGGGCCGAGGGAGGAGGGGGAGCGCTCGGCCAGCCACCCTCCGGCGCTAGCCTCGGAGACCCAGCCCGAGGCTCTCAATTGCGGGGTATCCCGGCCCCTCCGAAACGGGAGTGAAATTCTCGCCGCTTGTCCCCCTCTCTGCGGTTCCCCTGTAACTCCCGCGGGAGCGGTCAGCTGCTAGGTCCAGCCAGCGCCTGGTTCAAACCCCGCTGCTGAGCGCGGCTGGCCTCCTGGCCGCTCCGCTCTGGGGTCCGAGCCCTCTTCTCAGCCGGCGCTTGGGGTCCTCCTTCGGGCAGGGAAGGGAGGTGGAGGTTCCCCGCGTTCCCTGCACGGATCGCAGCCGGTTCGATGGCTCTGCCCCGATCAGTGCCCGGGCCGGGACTGGCTTTTCCTACACACCGCGCAGCTATCCGCTGCTTCCCTAAAGCGGAGCCACGTCGCTGTTCGGCGAGTCTCCGCTTAGCGCCCGTGCCCCACCCGGGTGCTTTTCATGAACGAACAACAATGGAAACTCTCCAGTCATCCCCTCCTCGCCCTTTGAAAATTAAAAATAACAATCCCCATAAACGTGACCGGGCGGGAGTCTGGTTTTCCTGGCCGCCAGGAACGATCACTCATCAGCGCCCATCGTTTGTAATTTACAATTATTGTTATTTTTATTGGGGCTGATGCCAATTCCCAAAGAGAGATGGAATCACCCAGTAGATGATCCTTGAGAGCTTTGACTGAACTCGGTTAATAATCTCATGCTAATTTGAAAGCATCTCATAAATTTAGTATCTTTAGCATCATATTGCAGAGGATGCTCCCTCTATAAACATGAATTCGCAGTGTTCAGGTTTTTCTGGTCTATAGGTCATTCCCTGGTGATATCTACAGCTGGTCAGATATCATGTGCCAAATGAATGATGAGCTTGTCATATTTTGGTTAGTGAATCACTCCTGACTTCTGCAAGTGTATTCATGATTTATTAACTATTCAGAATACTCGGGATGAAATGCTCTCTGGCAGGGTATGTGTTTGCATCCTCATCACTTTGAATCTTATTCATTCCAATAAGTGTTCAAAGAATATTCATTTCTGGCAAAACTCATTGAGCTTTTGTGATTTGTGAACCTTTTAATAAATAACCAGCAGTTGCCTGAATACTTGTAACGAGCGATGTAACATCATGAATCCTAACCGGCTGAAGCTGGTGCTTACTCAAAGCTCTGAAATACCCCAGACCCAGCTATCCTGAGACCAACTTCTTTAAGATAGTGCCCAGGTATCAGGTAAACTCGGCTGGGAGGATCTCAATGTTGCTGAATCTATACTAGCAGCTGAAAGCCCCAGGCTGTCACACAGATGGAATTTGTAACGTCCTGGGCCGGGCCGGCTCGGGCACCCCCCAACCAAAAAAAAAAAAAAAAAAAAGGAGGGGGGCGGGGCCACCGGAGCCGCAAAGCAGGGAAAAAACAGAAACAAAACCACAGCGGCCAGAGCGGCAAAGCGGGAAGGGGAAACACGGCGCAGCTGGGCGGCAAAGCGGGGTGGGGAACGGCGAGGCCGGCAAAGCAGGGGAAAAACTAGACAAAAAAACCCACAGGGCGGCCGGAGCCAGGGGACTCCCTGTGCTGCAGAGCGCGGTGCCTGGTCTAATGGGGGGAAGGGGAGGGAGCGAGGGGGAGAGAGAGAAGGGGGCGCTCACCACCTCCGCGCCGCCTGCCGGGAGAGCTCCGAGCTGCTCCGGTCGGCGGGGAGGGAAGGACGCGGGCTGCCCCGCCGAGTTTGCTGCAGGGCGCTGCCCTCCTCCGCCCCCTACAGGGCGGCCAGAGCAGCAAAAAAAAGCATCAGTGCCGCCCTAGGAGTGGGCGGAAGCCGCCCCCTAGAATCTGCCGCCCCAAGCACCAGCTTTCTCAGCTGGTGCCTGGAGCTGGCCCTGCATCAGCTGGATCTTGTACAGACAGAGAGAGAGAGTCAGACAGAGCTCTGCCAGTCAAGTACCTGTTCTTCCTGTAACCCCGGAGCACTTTCAGTGACAGATCTTCAGTTATACACATTCTTTAGTCAGACATTGCAACCAAGTGTAGGACAAGCAGCCAACAATACCTGTGTGCCTGGAGAACGAACGTGTGCTCCTCCTGCAGCCTCTGGAGCCCCTTCCAGCCGCTGTGCCGTCCGGCCAGGCTACTGGGGCTCTGCCAGGACTGAGAGCAATTTATAGGATGCTTCTGCTATGTCACTGATAGAAAGTAAAACTGAAACTAAGTGCTTATGGAAAGACAGAAATAGAATCAATTATTGATGTATGTAGTTTGTGTGGGGTGGAGTTGGAACCTGATTAGCAAGCGACCACATGGCTACCACTCTGAATTCCAGATGTGCTTTGTAGGAACTGGGTAACCTGACAGCTCTCAACCTGCCCCAGCATCGGAAACAGAGCAGCGTGTGAAGTGCTGGTACCTCTCTCCCATCAGGGAAGCAGTTGGGTTGATCAGCTCTTTTCCCCAAGTCTGCAACATCTGATAGAGTCTCTCTTTCCCCATGTGCTGAAAGCCCAGGGTCTGGGGTTGGGTGACTGGGAACATTTAACAGTCTGAAATACGACTCTGTCCTCAGCTCCCTTTTCTGCAATCTAGTTCAGCAGCCTGTCTCTGACAGTGCCCAGCTCTTCATGATTCACAGGAAGGTGTAAGAACCTCACAAGGGGCAGATGTGGGACAACGCTGCCTCCACCCCCAAGCTGATACATCTCATCCTGGTCTCTAACAGAGATTTACTTAACCCCTGAAGTACAAGGTTTAATACACTGCCTGAAATTTGTCAGCTTTAATTAAATCTACTCTGGATTGTGACTATTCCCATTGCCCTTCTGAGCCCCCCTCCAGGTCTGCATTCACCTGTTAGAGACGGGATGACCAGTGCCCACAATATCCCATTATCCCACACTATCGATTGGGCTAAAGGCACTGTGATATTCTTTGCATTAGCCCATTCCTTATGGACCCTAATGCCTTGCTAGTTTTTTTTGACCACAGCAGCACCCTGAGCAGAGGTCGTCACCGGAGCTGCCTACAGTGATGCTTAGGACCCTTTGATGAGTCAGTACATTACCCTAGGACCCTGCAAAGTGTCTGAGGAGTTTAAATCTTTCCTCCAGTGGGTATCACTCTGCATTTATCAACAGTGAGTTTCACCTTTCATTGCCTGTTCCTGGAGCTTCTTTAGGTCTCTCTCGAGTTCCTTACAGCCCCTCTGAACCTGACTAATCTAAGTACCTTTGCTGTCAGCTGCAGATTTTGCTCCTCCCTGCTCACCCCCAGCCCTGAGCAGATCATTAATAAATATGTTAAACAACACAGACTCTAGCATAGAACCTTCTGCCATGAGGGAAGTTGGCCTCTGGTCTGGCATGGCTCGGGAGTGTGCACTCTGTGCACTAGCCCTCTGAGGGCTGCACTGCGCTGTTTACACAGCTATTGTTACCTGCACTAGCTGGAGTCAAGCTAGCTTGGGGAGGGGGAGCCCTGCACAGCTTTCTTTGCTCTGTGCACAGACCTCAGACTTCCAAAGGCCTTTGACAAAGTCCTGCACAGGAGGCTCCCGGACAAGCTAAGCAGTCGTGGGGGTGAGAGGCAAAGGGTCGTCAGGATCAAACACTGGCTAGGAGAAAGGGAAGCCAGAGCAGATCCGATGGCTGCCTCTGTCCAGGGACATGTCAATAAAGCAAAGAATTCTGAGACTAGTGAGACATGACGTCTGTTGGCAGAATCCATGTTGGTTAGACTCCTATAGGATCATGCAGTAGCGTAGCTAGTGCAGGAAGCAGCTGCTTCCCTCAGCACATTTTCAAAAAGCGGGAGCTTTAGGCGGGTTACCATGGCACCAGAGGTGGGGCCCACACTCCGCCTGAAGCTGGGCCTGCCCGGCTTCCCCAGCCTGCTGCATACTCCCACCCCCGCCGACTCAGCTGTGTCTCCCAGCAGGAGGGAGACAGCTGATCCTTGCCGCAGGGAGGGGAGGGGAAGAACTGAGCTCCAGCAAGCTGGGCTCCTGCAGGCAGGCTCTGCCGGCTTCCCGAGTGTGCTGCACAAACCCTGTTCCTCCCTGTTTCGATCAGCTGTCTCCCAGCAGGAGGGGGACAGAC